>NC_074718.1:40218429-40390929 GCF_947242115.1 Biomphalaria glabrata | reverse complement strand
TCTATCTACCTATCTACCTATCTATCTATCTATCTATCTATCTATCTATCTATCTATCTATCTATCTATCTATCTATCTATCTATCTATCTATCTATCTAATCTATCTCTCTATCTATCTATCTATCTATCTATCTATCTATCTATCTATCTATCTATCTATCTAATCTATTTATCTATCTATCTATCTATCTATCTATCTATCTATCTATCTATCTATCTATCTAATCTATCTATCTATCTATCTATCTATCTATCTATCTATCTATCTATCTATCTATCTATCTATCTATCTAATCTATCTATCTATCTATCTATCTATCTATCTATCTATCTATCTAATCTATCTATCTATCTATCTATCTATCTATCTATAAGCTCAACTAAACCAACAATATCTTTACCAACTAAGAACTAACAAAGATACAGTGAAGATAAGCTTAAACAAACTATTGTACTCCCAACATTGAAGTTCCACCAATCAGAGAGTTGACAGCCTCAAGCAGACAATAAATGACACGGATATTGTAGACTAAAGACCTGAACAATCTAATTTTAATCAACAAAGGTTATCACGTGACAGTTTTTTTTTTTCGTTGTGTAATCAATATTATCACGTGACGGTTCGTTTTGGTGAATGAGGTCCATGAAAGGAGACTTTGAGTTGATAAAACAAGATATTGGTAGACTATAATTGTATTGCGTCACATCCTGTCAAGTGGGCCTACTTCTCACAAAAGCATTAACACAAAATAATAACGTAATAGAAACATATTAGTACATCCTTCCACTTAAAGTTCTTGTTAATTCTTCATAGTGTGATGGTGAAACTCTGCATACACATTAATAAACAGGTTTTGCAAGTGACGTCAGTCTTATGTGGTCGAGAGGCTAAGTGCGCTTGAACTTGGCTTAACTTGGCTACCTAGAAGCGGGCTCGAGGTTCGACACCCGACTCGGGCAGAGTTTTATTACTGAGCCTAAAGGCAGCACCTCGTAAACCAACTCTTACATAACCCCCCCCCCCCCCCAAACTGGTCCACAAATGAGATTGGACCAAAAGCGCTCTGAGCATGCTATAAGCATGAAAGTAGCGCTATAAAAAAAGCTATAATAATAATGTGATACTTCGAATACTTCTTTATATTTCTTTATCCACTCTTGTGAAACTTTATTCTGTTTCTTGACATACTTTACTTCGAATTTTACTTAAAATTTTAGTATTTTATCTTCCACCGCAAGTATGAGAATGAGTTAATTATGAGTTATCAGCGCAAAGAGTTGTATATAGTGAAAGATAGAGCGATTGTGTTTCTCCTAAAAACTAATGGAAAAAACAATGAAACATTTTTTTACCCTGTCCCTCCCTCCTTCCCCATGAGAAAAAACACCCAGGTTAAATGATGTGTAGATCTTCCACACTTTATTATATTCAAATAATAGGCTTTTGGTGTAGACTGAGAAAGCGTGCATAAAATTGTCTTGAGCATTCATTTATTAAGCTCTTCAAGGAATGCAAAAAATGCTAGAAGGTCGAGAATTTGTGGTTTCCCAGATCTGTCGAGACGTAGAAATGCAGATATCCTATAACAATTGGTAGTGCAGACTCTACAATAGGAGTTGCAGGCAATTATACATAAAACACTGAACCATAATCTTCAAATACAAAAACAAAATTTAATTAAATTCTCAGAAAGACACAAAGATAAAGGTACATTTCCCGTTCCATATGCTAGGACAAATTTGTACAAATACTCCTTCTTCCCTAGTGCTATTAGAGCATGGAATGGGTTGCCTGAGCTAGCCAGGAAAACCAGTGACTTGGCAGAATTTAAGTCATTGGTTAATATGCATGACTAAATGCATGACGCGTAGGACGTAATCATCTTCTTTTTTGAAGTAACGTCTGTATCATATAAGATAAGATAAGATTCAATTAAAAGTATGGACGAGAAAAAAACAAAAGGACATAGAACTAGAGGACAAAAAATTTGTGTTGGGGCAGAGAAGCGTTGTAATGCGGTCCGGGCTTTTGGTGTCACATCTACCAACTTTTTAAACCGTAGCGTAGCAAGGGTATCAGTTTTTAAAGTATCAGTATTTTAAAACGCATGAATAATTAAAAGTTAAACCATTTGAACTTAAAACTTTAATGAAACATTGTTAATTCAAAGTTAAACCATTTAACCTTAAAACTTTAATGAAACATTGTTAATTCAAAGTTAAAACCATTTAACCTTAAAACTTTAATGAAACATTGTTAATTCAAAGTTAAACCATTTAATCTTAAAACTTTAATGAAACATTGTTAATTCAAAGTTAAACTATTTAAACCTTAAAACTGTTATAAAATATTTAAATGTGCTTGATTAGCACAGAAAACAATAGTCATTAATACAAGACTAATGGTTTTGAACACACCCCCCCCCCCACAAGGCATGATATAACAAGCTTTCACATTTATTAAACAATTTAAAAATATACATTTTGCTTTTAGATCAGAGGTGGCCAATTTATAAAGCGTGCGCGAACAGTAGTGCATAGTTAGGGGGCGCTAAATGATTAATCATTTGGCTTCCGAACCTGGGGTCCTTGGTTCGAATCTTGGTGAAGACTTTGATTTAGAAATTTGTAATTTTAAAGCGCCCCCTTCCTCCCCCCTCCCGGGTCCAGCCAATTATAATGATACCCGACTATTGTTTGGGAAAGTAAAGGTTATTGGTCGTTGCACTATTGTACTGACCACATGGGTCCCTAGTCTTTATCCGTTGGCCAAAGAAACGGATGTCTTTAACATCATCTGTCCTATAGCTTGCAAGATTTGAAAGGGAAAATAAACTCTTTAAACTTCCCACACTCCCGATCGCATTTAAAATTAATTGCTTAGTTTTGAGCATTTCCAAGATAAAAAATGTGGTCCAAATTTATTCCTGAAACTCTGAACCAAACAAAGATACAAGAAAGCGATTTTATTTTTTAAAAAATGATCATGATCAAACTAAGGCTACTAATGCCAGATTCAAATTTGAAGAAGTTTGTTGTTACAATTCATTACAAATTTGACGAAAACCCCACAATGTCCATGTGTCTAATTAACGTTAATTAGCCCTTATGTTTATCCTGATCATTATGCGATATTATTTAAACTATTTACCTTATTTAAAACTGCTAAAATGTTGATATATTTTTATCAGTACCAGTACATATTGAATTGACAATTGTATAATTTCAATGCAAATATTTAGATATGAGATAATACAGTAAAGTTATTTTTTTCATGTCGAATTTTTTCCTCTACAATTAACCCTCTTGTGCCAAATAGACAGAGCACTATTTCCAGACTAAACACAACTCTTACAAAACAAATTCAACCGCTTCGTCTTTTTTCACTTGGACCATTGGGTCGATTGGGTCTAAATTAAGATGGTCTAAATAGGTAGCTGTTTCTACATATATGTTCAATATTCTTCAAGGTACTCAGATTGACTCCAAGTCTTGGTGGCAAATTTTTAATTAGAAGAACAATTGGTGCATGGGTAATAAAGCACTGGTCCTCAAAGATTAGAATACTATAATTTTTTTGAAATAAAAAAAAAAAATGGAAATATCAATAAAATTACAATACAAGCAATAATAATGAATATACACAACTAAATACAATTTAATTATGTTGTTAATAATACTTAGTGAGCTAGATAAAATAAAATGAAATTAAAACTGTTATGAAAAATAGTACACTAGTAAAAAAAAAAGAGTTTCCTTCCTAACAAATGTTATGTCAAACGAATTATAATTTTTTTTTAATGTTGGATTAGCTTTAGTGTGTTACAGGTATGATGAGATATTTTAAAAATTAATGAGTTTACATGACTAAGCACCAGTGAAACTAAAAATTGTATTTTCTTGCAGCCCTGCGTGAAGTTAGTAATTAAAACATTAAGAATGCAAAAGGAAATATAAAAAAAAATCGCCACAACGAAACGTGAATTTCGATTCCAAACTATCAGCAACAAATTATACATGAGAAATTGACAATTGTGCAATAATGTGTATTTAGCCTTTATGCAAGAAATCCGTTTGGGGGCAAAATTCAAGTGACCAGTGTGCCCTAAGAATGTTTCCTCCCCCACAACAGATTTCATAATTTTTCATAACATTTCTAAAAAAAAATAATTTTTAAATCCTCTATATATTCTTAGTCAGTTACAAAGATATAAATAGTAAGAAGAAAGGCTAAATGTTGTTTCATATACAGGAATGTAAACAAGACCTTTCCATTATGGTTGTCACTGTCGTCTCTTTGGTCTCTATTCTGGTCAGGCAAATCTTTAATCCAAATAGTGAATTGTTCTCTCGCTATTAGCTTGTCTTCGCTGTTCATCACACAACAGTGATATGTGGCTCCATGTTCGTATCGCTGTACTGTTTTGTGAATCTCAGATGTGTAGGACCTGACCACGCAGCCAGCTTCGCTAACCCATTTTTTCCCAGCCTTAGATATAAATTCCTTTAGATAGAATTCCTCATCCGATGACCGATTTGCGAATTCCCAAAATATTTTTAGGTCTAGTTGTCCCTGGACATATACAATAGAGTTCATAATATAGAAACAGAATTACTAAAATAATACGACAAACCTTAAAACCTTAAGTAGCATAAACGAAATTATATATACCTATATAGATATATACATATATACATATATATATATATATATATATATATATATATATATATATATATATATATATATATATATATATATATATATACTTGCTTTTGTTCGCCTTTATAATTCAATATTTAAATCTATTCTATATTTGTAACATACAACTGACTGATTCATTGATCAAGAGATCTCTTAAACTGTCGTACAGATCCGCTTCAAATTTCGTGCACAGGTCCCTTTTACCTCCTAGACTCACCTAGAACATTTTTTTGACAGAGTCGCAGCCTGACAGCCACAATTCACGAAAAATCACAAGCTCTTTTAAGCCTTTGTATTTTATTTTCAGTATTTCCTTAAAAAGCTTCAGTCTATACATAAAAACATTTTTAAAATATCAATAATAAGTTATTTTTAAAGCAATATTTTTCTATTTTCGTAAGTGTACTATATTGTCATATATCTAAATAGACAGGGCAATAAAGACTATTTTATCAATTTTGAAAAAGAGATTTTTATATGAATTTTTCAGCTGCAATGAGCAGTTTAAAAGTTTGTTTTTTTTTCAGCCATAGCCTAAATAATTAATAGAAACTTTTTTCTATTATGATTATTCTATATCTCTTAGCGGACATAATGAGCTTTTTTTTTGTAAAAAAAAATAGTTTTCATTTTAGCGTATTTGGATATTCTGCTGAAAACAAAATCTCAAAATGGATTTGTTCAACTTTTACTTGAATTTCGCCTATGACTTCTGTTTCTTTAAAAAAGGGCTGATACACTAAAATGTGTCTACTACGCTACTATGTAAGAATATAATAAGAAAATGACTAACATAAAAGTACTTTGGATTGATGGCTGCTAAAAGCATTATAGCTCAACACTGCGTCATAGCAATGATCAGCAAGGTGAGTCTATTCCATACATTTCAAGAGAGATTTCTTTGTCAACAAATGCCTCATATTTCTACTAAAAATTCGCTATATGATAATTTGGAAATGAGATCTAGATCTAGCTGAATGCAACAAGTACCGTCATCAGAAAAGCACTCATTTTTAATAGTTTCCAAATTTTTCTACATCCGCGGACCAGACATTACTAGCTGCAGACATCCTGCAATGTTAGTGAAAAAAGTTATGACACACTGTTATGTTAAGTCCCAGAAAAAAAATAGAAATAGACTCTAGAATTATCCTTTCGATACTATTATGCGAAAGCATTGTCTTTCCTTGCTTTCTGTTGAGAAAAAAACCCATTAAAAAAACAACTCATTTTAATGCTATACTATTTTTTCTTTACTACAGAGTATTGGACATGAAAATACACTATGATGTAAGAGAAATAAAAATAATTTACTTAGCAAAACAAAAAAAACAAATATGTAATTTACAATTTCTGTTTATGCTTTACACATTGATTTTGTACTTTTGGGGAAATACTGAAATACTGAAAGTTAAATAAAAGATTTAAAAGAGAGCTTGAGGTTTTTTCGCGAATCACGGAGTTTAGGTCGCAAATGAGACAAAACTGTATTTAGCGAAAACCTAAGATATCAAAGAAACCTGTGTGCGAAATGTCATGTAAATCCGTACGACTATTGAGGGGATTGCATGATAAATAAATCAGTGAGTTAGTTGTATTTTGCGCTAAAATAATAGATACATGAAAATATCATATATAGTTCGTCCATCGTGGTTCGATGATGACCACTTTGTCATCCAGGGGGCTGAAGGCTTTGCACTGGGGTTTTATGCCTCCTCATGTGGCTGGTGAGAGCTATGTGAGCCCAGAATGTTCGGCCGCACACTGGGCAGGTTATTCCAGCTGGTTGTGTTGGGGGGGGGGATGACAAGTGACTTGCGCTGCAATTTGGATTAAAGTGAGGATTCGCGCAACACGTCGACCTCACTCTCTCGCCCTAAAGCCCGTTCTTTTCCGGAAGCAAGATTTGGTCAAGACGTCCGGGGACAAGTTTGGGTGCAGTGGATGACAAGAGACTTTCTGTGTGTCTTGTCCTGCTCTTGAGTACTCCACAGCACTGTGCTGGTACTTGCCATTCTGTTCGATTAGTCTAGTTTTGTGACGTTACGCACAGGCCGCCAAGTCCAGACTTCACATGCTAGGTTTGACAGAACCTCAGTGTAATGAGTGCCATGGAAACGTCAGATACCCTCTACCTGGTTTAGCCGGCCAGTCAAAGCCGTTTCCGGGGTGTGGCCGCTGCGCATGCTACAGCTTCTGGGAGCCACAGGTGAGAGTTGGGTACCGAGTGGGAACCAAGAGTGAGCCAAGCTACCCTCAAAAAGAGGGTACGACTGCCTGTCCACTAGAGGTGGACATGAAAATATATATTGGCTTTAAAAAAGAAGATTGCTATTAAGAAATAATTTTGTTTTAACCATGTTTTTTTTTTATACTTTAAGGGGTATTGGGCATTAATTTTGGTCTCAAATAATTAAGATTTCTGTTAATAATAGATAAAAAGTAAAAGAAAATTTCAAATCTATTGAACTTTCAAAACTTAAGAAATGATCGTGTGTGTTTGTTTGAGTGGAGAAAGAGCACTTTAGATAAAATGTTGTGTGTGTGTTTGAGTGGAGAAAGAGCACTTTAGAGAAAATGGTGTGTGTGTGTGTGTGTTTGAGTAGAGAATGAAAACTCTAGAGAAAATGTTGTGTGTGTGTTTGAGTAGAGAAAGAGCACTCTAGAGAAAATGTTACAAGCAATCAAATGTAGAGGATGGGTGAAGTATCACTCCCTCCCCTCCCCATTTTTCCATATCTCATCGCCACTGTATCAAAATGTTACTCACTTTAATATTGCAGGTCAATGTAACATTTAGTCCGAGTTCAATTTTAGCTGAGCGCTTGCCATTTTCATTATTCGGTTCCAAATTCAAGTCAATGATTATCGGAGCTGTAACAATAAGTATTATGTAAGTTGATATATTACAAATATTTTTAAACTAGCCGAATAAGACTCACGACGTCGGGTCGGGTTTATTTGAGTTATCTAAACGTTCCAGTCTTTAATAGAGACAGATTAACTAGGTGTTTTCTTTATTTTAAAGTCCGCCGGTTGTGGTAGGAAATAAAAAGTACACAACGGTCTCTGCAATAACCTATGGAACTTTATACCAAGTTTTATTAAGATTGGTCAAAACGGTTTTGATTTCTATTCGGGACATACACACATACATACTCTTTACTTTCTGCTTTATATTATAGATGAATATATTTAATTATATGTTCATTGTCACAGGTGTGTGGCAGAATAGTTATTTTATTTGTGTAAGCATGGTAAAACGGTCTCTCACGGATCAAGCTGTCATTTAGCAGACCATTGGGGACAGGGATACCGGTGGGACATGTAGCAGAGCCTTGTGTTGATCTAGGGCAGTGATTCCCAAAGTGGTCTATATAGACCCCCAGGGGTCTACGAAGACCTCCAGGGGGTCCATGAAAGTGAAAAAGTAAATTGGGGGTCTATGAGATGTCCATGGGGGTCTACGGTGGTGGATTTCATTTAAGCAAGTTATAACTTTAATTTTCACACTCCGTTAATGTAACTATTTCAAGCACGTATAAATAATTCGTAATTTAGTTATAAATATTTGTCCTGCTATTGAAATGTAAAATTGTTGTATTTAATTTCAATACTTATCTAAATAGTTACTTTTGCCTACATGTAACTAATGTTTAACAAAAATAAATCTAGATTTTACATCATAGATTATTTATTTCCTTGGTTAAATAAGCGGTTGTCTAAGTGCCTTTTTATGACCATATGAAACCAATTACACTGGAGGATTATTTGAGACGATGCTACCCTTGTTAAAAAAATAAAGGTGATAAAAAATTTCAAAAACTCAAAAATAAAGTTCGGAATAAACCCACACAATCTTTCTTCAGCATCATATAGAAAAGATGGTGATTTGTGAGTGTCTTATAAGATCTCTTTACCTATAGCCAAATATGGAAAACACTATAATTAAAACATTGATTTTACCATCCATTGAAGTAGTTTTAAAAACTGTTATACATAAACGTAAATCTGTTATTATGCAACAAATTTCTTTGAGAAACACTATAGTTCAAGGGCACATCGGTGGGATGAGCATTAAAGCTGCAAACTGCCTAACCCCCAGGGCTGACCCACGAAACCTTTCCGATGTTTGGGTATAGCTGCAAAGCTGCAGATTATTGAATTCTGTTTTCCTTTGGCTTGGTGGGCTGCAAGCCAAGGCTAATGAGTCCATCCTGCCAAAGCTTACTGATTTAGGCACCAGTAACTCGTCTTTGACCCTTCTCATGTTAGTGAAAACAGCTCCGCGGGCCCAATATTTGAGCCAGATGTGAAAAATCAAGAAATACACTAGAAACTGCTCTTTTCGAAAACTTTTAAAATGATATTAAGGCAAATTGATTAATTAATTAATATTTAATGTTTGAAGGACTACTTCATAGAACAAAAAATTTCTATATGAAACATAATAACCGTAATAACGAATGATGAACATGCAAAAAAAAACAAAAAACAAAACAACATTTCTAGTGTGTTTGGTGATTCCAGCAATACATATTTTTTTTTTTTGGTTTAAATTTTATCAGTCAAAAAAGATAGATCTCTGTATACATAAGCCTGGGTGTAGCTTTAAATTACTTTTTCACTCTTCGACTCAATACAGTTATAAATTAGTTTTAAAAACGAGTTTATGAATCTGCAAAAATTGCAATACAAGTTAAGCAGGGGGTCTACCGAAAACCAAAAAACATGGCAAGGGGTCTACGAGACAAAAAAGTTTGGGAACCACTGATCTAGGGGAAAATGTTGTGATAATAGTCTGGGTGAGAACATGATCATTAGATAATTAATTAGACATAACTTTAGGGTCTATAAAGACAGTAACAGTTAGAGCGAAACAAATGGCAGACTAGTTAACCACGGCTTGGTGTTGGACCAAACCGATGTTAGAAGTAGTCAAGTGCCAGTTGTTTTGTGACTGATTGGAGACAGCATTATAGGTGCACATTCTGTTAGAGAGCTCGGGGTAAGACGAAATGATTTATTATTCATTTATTTGTTTTAATGCACGTTAAGAAGTACTATTTAAGCATGAAGCTGAAATACTTGACTATTAGTGTTATGTTTAATTAGAATTTAGGTGACGGTCAGAGACGGTAGACCTATATATGGTGTATCCTTGCCTGCTACGCAAGGGGATATCACTCTAGTATTGAGCGGACTGTGACGTTGGGTTCCAGGATCCGTGCAGAGACTAGAGAGAGAGAGAGAGAGAGAGAGACAAGAGAAATGGAGAGTTCATCGTGACCTACAGCCAAGCACCAATGTCTATGTGATTATTAACTTTTAATTCTAGAATCACATGAGTTAAACTTTATAATAGTATTTTAATTAATAACTTCTTTGTTGTTCTTTTTACATATTAGACTGTCGTATCATATGTAACTATAGTTGTTAATTAAATATTTATTTTTCGTATGCAAATTTGTGTCTGTGACAAGTCAAAAACTCGCTGTCAGAGTCACTCAAATTTATCACAGCATTAATTATTATTTTTCATTATTTATTTATTTTATTTTGATTATTTCACCATCCTACCCCTAAATTCTCCACCCGCCCCACCTTTTCCTCTATACCAGGCTAGACTTAGTTCACCACCTTGGAGAAAACTAGGCCAGTCCTTTCATTTATCTGCCCTTGATCGGGGAAAGATAATCACACTATCTCCTTTGTCTTATCCGCCGGATGTCTGACTGACGGTCGCGGTTTACACCACCTTGGTTTGAAAGCAAGCTAATCCTTCCCCCCCCCCCTTTTCTCACGCCTCTCTTTGATCTAGGAGATTACTCGAGTCAAAGTGCCTCTCGACGCTCCCATCTTAAGTCAAATCCACCCACGTGTAAGATAATTCTTAGCCTAGGACATTTCCGGTGTCCGCCCACACTTTTCAGGCATATATATATAGTAAACCAACTCAAATCACCCTCTCTTTCTCATTCGAGCTGAGCTATCGAGTCTGGACTATATCACTTATTCTTTCTCCTAGAGGAATACCTGGTGGTAAGCCGAACTTAATCACAAGTTCCATCTTAATTACTCTGTGTATATTTCCATTGGATTTTATCATGTGTATTTTGCTTAGTTCATTTATATTTAATTAGTGCATTGTGTATTTCTCACTGGCGTAAGTAGAAAACATAAACATGTTCTATGTATTTATTTGTGTACTGCATTAATCTATTACGCAAAAACAACCCTCCAAAGCCTGCAAAACTCTGATTCCCCTTATATTAAAAACCTCAGAACAGCACTCACAAAGCTCAACCACAACAGCAAAAAAACTGTCATTCAATGGATACCAGCTCACATACAACTAGCAGGAAATGAGAAGGCTGACACACTCGCCAAGAGTGGGAGAACAAACTCACAAGTAAACTCTGCTCTCTATCCAGAAGAAATGAAGAAATTAATTGTAGATAAAATAAATGAGAAATGGACGAGCTCCCATCCAAATCACAAGAAAGATGATGCTTACTATAAGCTATCCCGACAAGACCAGCGTCTAATCTTTCGACTCAGGACCGGACACAACAGAATGCGACAACACATGTTCCGGAAGCTCAAAATTGGAACCAGTGAAATCTGCCCATGTGGAGTATCACCAGAAAATGCCGACCACGTCCTCCAAAACTGCTCTCTCTACCAAGAGGCCCGTATAAGACATTGGCCCCAAATCACCCCAATAGAAAGAAAACTATATGGAGAGCTCCCTGATTTGGAAACCACTGCGCAGTTCATCTCATGTATTGGTCTAGTCATATGAACACTCCAACATAACAATGAGAACGATGAAGAAGAAGAAATCTATTAATGCTATGTTGCTCAATTGATCGTTGATGCAACCATGTATATATTTGTACATCTTATGTTATTCCTTTATCTCGGCTGACAACCGTGATAATTTTACTAGCGCACTGATACTGCGTTTAGAGAAGATATATGAATTATCTCCGCTTTACTCATTTTACTCTTATAAGAGTTACCCCGCTTGAACGGACACACTCTACATTCAAGCACGCTCCATTGTTCTCGACCCACGGTCATATGTAAACAAACCATCTGGGTCACTGACCACCGCTCATTTCACTTCCCCCCCCCCCTTCTTTCTCTATCCACCTGTGTTGTTTATTTGAGATTATTATTTCCCCTTCTATGTACATTCTTATATTATTATTTCCCCTTTTATGTACATTTCCATATTGCTACTATCTGCCATCTATTTTCCAAATCCCATTTGTCATCATCTCCTCATTGTGCTCTAAAGCAATTTTACCAATCTGACGAATGCACCTCAGTCGAGGGCATCGATAAGATGCATGAGAGACATGTCCTAACTTGTCTTTATTTATCCGCAGCCTCCCTCAGGTGTCTGCCTATTTATCGGATTACTTACCTGCCTATTTGCCTATTGGATTAATCACCTATTTGCTATCAAGAACTACTTGCCTATTGCCTATTTGTTTGATATCAAGAATCACCTACTATCTATGTGCTTAGTGCTATTCAGCACTGCACTTGCCTACTGAGATCTACTCAACTCTACCACTTGGCGCTATCGGCATTGCCCGCCTATTCGACAGCCCACCTGTCAAGCTATTAGGTGCGACGTCCCTATAGACCAGATCTGTGTGAGACGTCATAGCTACGCCAACCCTCTGCAACTCACTGGACATATCCTGTCAACTACGCTGCCCACGGCAGATCAGCTCTGCCCGCAGTAACCTTGTGCCCACGGTATCCGGCCACCCGCCCTACTGTGCCCACTACCGATACTAGAACTTGGGATTGAGACTCCACAAGAACTATATCACCGGCGTCCCTCTATCCGCTAGAGCGCCACCTCCAGCTGCAGAAACTCAAGCCAGGACACAGCCAGCTGCGACATCAACAGGAATACCAGCTAAGTCAGAGGACAAAGTGACATACTCTCTTATTAGGTGCAAGAGCGATGATTAAACATAGAATATACTAGAGATAGATGCAAACCCTCCCCCTTTTTATTATTATATGTATATTTATGTAAATAAATATCCTTTATTTTAACATTTGTATCAATCTCTCATTGCTTGTCTCGTTGCGTGTCTGCTCCCGATTCATATGCTGATAAGTGGGGGTGTGATTGCTTTCAAAAATAATCATCCCCTAGACATAAAACGTGCCAAACACACGTCACATTTCCCCACCTGTCACAGTGTCCAGAGATCATGATTTATATCATTATTGAATATTGTGGTCTTTAATACATAGTCATCTGTGATGTGTGTTTTATCAGTTAAATTACATCAGTAAGAATCATCCTAGACGTATAGCCATCAAGAGCTAATATAAAGTTCTTGACATTCATGATTGGGCCGGACTTCTAACATTGAATGGCTTAAGCGGCTGCCTGTTTTGGCTATGCCCAAGGCCAATCCTGATGTTGATAAAGTAGAGATCTGTTTACATTATATATCCATTTAAAAATGTTGAACACAGATACGCTGTCCAAATGAGATTCGATTATTGATATACATAGATTGCTTCATTTTAAAATGTCACAATTTATTTCAAAAACGTTTGTTTTGTCTCCCACATCACATTACTGTGTAGCTAAGGGGGGTAAATTTCCTAAAACCATGTTGATACGAAGTAAGGACATTTAAATTCATTTTACCTGAAGTTGTTAAGTTCACAGCGGACATTTTACGTAACTCAGTCTCGTCCGCAACTGCCGTTATGCACTGATACGGGCCTGAATCTCGGCATTGAATGTCTGTTAGTGTTAGATTGAGACTTATTGTAGTCATATTCAAAGAATTTATCTCGTATTCAGCTGTCCATTTCTTGGATGGTGGAAAAAACTAGAAATGAAAGTTGAACAGAACTTAAACATTATTGCAGATGATATAGGCCTGACTGATAAAATAACTTGTCCAATCTTTGAATGCAATATAGAGATTTAAATTTTGCTCTCTACATTTCCTTGGAGTTGGCAGACTGCTATGATAATTTCAGAAGATGTATTGACTCTCCAGAAGTAAGCCTCCTTCTAGATTCGAGGTGGTTTTGTTCAATTAACAGAGCTTAATAAACAATGGAATGTTAATACAAGATCATTAATATACAGAGTATTAATATCACTCCAGAGGGCCTTTAGCAAATCATGTCCAAATTTGGCTGTGCAGATCAATCTTATCTTATCATATCTTATGTAATACAGACGTTACTTTAAAAAAGAAGATGATTACGTCCTACGCGTCATGCATTTAGTCATGCATATTAACCAATGACTTAAATTTTGCCAAGTCACTGGTTTTCCTGGCTAGCTCAGGCAACCCATTCCATGCTCTAATAGCACTAGGGAAGAAGGAGCATTTGTACTAATTTGTCCTAGCATATGGGATGAGGAATGTGCCTTTTTCTTTGTGTCTTTCTGAGTATTTTATTAAATTTTGTTTTTGTATTTGAAGATTATGGTTCATTGTTCTGTGTATAATTGCTACTTTACTTGAGTCTTCTGTCCTGAAGGCTTTCTATATTTAGTGATTTTACTAAAGGTGTTACTCTAGTCAAATGTGAATATTCGTTTGTTATGAATCGCACTGCTCTTTTTTGTGTCAGTTCCAGTTTTTTTAATGTTTCCTTGAGTTGAGGGGTCCCTAAAGGAGGATGCATATTCTATTATTAGCCTAACCAAGGTTAAATAACATTTTAGTTTTATGTTCTTATTTGATTTATAGAAATTTCTTATAATAAATCCTAATGCTTTGTTTGATTTTTTTACAGTTTCATCAATATGTGGATTCCATGTAGTTAAAATAGTACATTACTATAAAAGAACAAACCCCTCCCCCCCCCTCATTAAATCCAAAACTGAAGATAATTGATTTCACTTACTTTGCTTAAATTAAATTCACCACTAGACTTTGATCGCTCTAACTGACACAGAGTTTCATAATGTCCTATTGTTGAGACTGATTCACCGTATTCGTCAGAGTCGATATACGTTTCATGCGTTTTTCTTTCAATGGACAGAGATGTGAGAAACGTTGGGGGTGGAGGTGGCTGAATCACACTGGTCACTTCGCAAATAATGGTGGCTAATTTAGCAACACCACTTGGTGATTTGTTCAACCTGGAGGAAAGGCTTGTGTAGATTGTGTTGTCTTGAAACGAGGCGACCTTGACATTACCTGTTTTATACATAGAACAAGAGAAACATAAAATACTTTAAATAAAAATATTCAAAGTGTTATTGCATCAATTACTTTAGATCAGTCATGTTATAAAATTTAGAATAGCATTGAATACAAAAATGGGACTGGGGGAGAGGGAAAAGAAAGAAATATCTGGGTGAATGTTATCGTAATCGCTTTTTTAAAGCATGTATAACTTTATAGTTATAAGTTGCAAGAATCAAATAGCCATTAGGCCTACTCTCTCTCTCTCTCTCTCTCTCTCTCTCTCTCTCTCTCTTATAATTGTTGAATTATTTGATAACATCTAGGTTTCATCTTATCTGTTCACAAAACGTATTTCAGTTCACTATGTCTGTCTGTTTCTTTATTAGTCTGTCTGGTAAAAAGTTAGTGCACTTTATTTTTCCCACACTGATTCTCAGATCGAATTGAATATTTGCACAATTATTCATTGGTAAAGACAAGACATTAAAAACAAAAATATTAGCCAGCTATTTAGTTGAATTACTGTTAATAACATTTGTGTTTGATATCATTACGGGAAATTAATTCTTCAGTATTCCAAGACAAGGCTAAATGACGAGGGTTTCGTCCCTTTAGATTATTGACAACGTCATTTCTCCCACACCCATTTTCTGATCAAGTTCAAACTTTACATTATTTTTTTTTATTGAACTTAATAAAACATGAATCAAATCAAAACATTAACCAATTAGTCAATTAACTAACGGTTCGATATCGATATCGAATAATAGGAACTTCTACTTTGTTGAGAGTTATAGTTGTAAGTGCGAAGTTATTTCCCTTTAATAAGCCTTACTTAAAAAAAAAATATTTTTCTACCATTATTAGTTTAATGCATTCAGAAAAACTCATTTTTAGCATTTAACTGAAAAAAAAAAGTATTTAAAGATATTTATAAACTCTATACTTGTAATGAAGCTAGATATAGTAAGTCAACTATTGGTCTCCTTCGACAGTAGAACGACAAAGCCATGATAATTTTTAACTCTGGAGAGACATTTCCATCCACATTCGCTTTGGTGGTAGAACCAGCCATTTTTTGTTTGGTACTTTTTAAAATCCCACTGCTTATTCGAGGTCCCCTTTTTTGTCACCTCTATCTTCACATAGTACTGTATTCCCAGTAGTAAAGATTGATGTCCACTGCTTCGACCTGCGATTCAGATATCGCGCCTATAAGAACTATTTTAACTAACAGTAGAAGGAGTAAAAGCGAGCAACTGTTGCCTAAACTAGCAAGCTATACCCGAAAAATGTAAAATGCCCAGGATAACATTCTAAGGGAACATCAGGAGCTGGTGACCCTTAGGTAACTTTTGGCACAAATGCTTCAAACTGGCACAAACTGCAACTCTACTGATTCCAGACAGCATCGTGCATTTGCCGTTCCTTTGGTCAAATTTGTGAGAGGAGGGCGATGCTGTGTGTTCGACAATGTTCCAACTAGATCTATAACTTTCATCTCGTAATTAAAAAATCCTGACATTATAAAACTGGTGAGGACACCTCAAGTTCGAATTCGTTGTTGACAAAACATGTAGATCATAGCTCCAGGGGTCACTTTCGTAGGTGGCAGGGATTCTTGGATTCCGCTAGATTGGTAAGCCTTTGTTAAAATAATGTTGATCAGTCATTCCTGTTTTCTATGTTCAGTACTCAAGAATAGTACAAAACCCAAAAAAGCAACGTATCCTCTAACATTAAGGAGAACAAACAGAAGCTCCACGCTTAAGCTTGGAACCTGAAATGTATGAATATTGCAAACCGGCGGGTTTTAATTTGCGTATTACTTTTGATATAGTCACTGAGAGTGTTTTGTAAACAATTAAATGAAAAAATAATGTTATAAGTAAAGCGTATGCGGAATTCGTAAATGTAAAAAATAGTATGAATGGAGCTATCAAAATAGCTAATCGATTTAAATCCATTTTTTTCAAATAAAAGCATTTGCTTGTAGGCCTTCATATAAGACTAATCTCTTTAGCGAACGAATGTATTAAAAATGCTTTGGAAAAACACATTTTAATGTTAATTTGATTAAAAACTGAATTTAATGGACTATAATTAGTATGTTCATGTGTTAAAGTATAAAACTATCTTAGCAAAGAGAAGTTATATCATCTTAGAGTTGAATTAAAGTTTTATACCTAGGATTAGAAAGATGTGTAACATTACGGTATTGTCTAATGAAAGAATGTACGTCAGGAATTCTAAATTCGAAGATATAAGGAACGAATTTATGTAAAACGAGGTTACAAAAGACAGTTTGTGTGAAAACACAAACTCAAAATCGGCCCCCGAAGATGTCCACCCAGGTAGGCTTCAATATTTTCAGAAAGAACATCAAAATAAAATTATATCAAAGACAAATGAGAGATAAGAATGGAGAAAGAAGGTTAACAGATCTTGTGTAGTGCCCCAACGGTCCCGCAGATCAAAGCATAGGTGTAAGTGAATGTAAAGTTAGATGTGAACCTGGCCTAACTAGTTTCCCTTTTAGACCTTGTGGTCTATAGGGCAGATGATGTAAAGTTCATCTGTTTTTGTGGCCTACGGTTAGCGAGGGTGTCATGTAGCCAGCACAACGACCAACCGCCTATACTTTTCCCCAACTAATGTCAGGTACCCATTAGAGCTGAGTGGACTCAGACGCGCCCAAAGATTCCAAAGTTGAAAATCCCAGTCTTCACCAGGATTCGAACCCGGGACCCCCGGTTCGGAAGCTAAACGCTTTACCGCTCAGCCACCGTGCCTCCCCACTGGCCTAACTGTCTTATAATTGATCTAATTGTTTTGAAAAGGCTCAATCTCTTATTTGAATCCTGAAACACAAAATTTAATATGTGTGTTCTGCAATAAATAAAATGTTCAGAAAAATGGAGTTTATTTTACTATTCAATTTAAATTAGGTCTAACTTATAACGCATACTAATTAGATTTTTCTCTTTAAAAACTGCTTGCACAACTGATTTTAAAAATTAGATTTTTCGCTTTAAGAAAAAAAAAAGTAGCCGTTGCATCAGAACTTTGAATGGTCTAAAATATTGTGATGTCGGATTTTCAATATCTTTTCTAGTTTACGAGATCTAAACGGGACGGACAGACAGACGGTCAGACGGACAGACGGACAGACATTTCGCACAAAACTAATAGCGTCTTTTCCCCTTTTGGGGGCCGCAAAAAGGCTTTTGAAGCACAAATTTGTAGGTCAATTTTATTAAATAATGAGATCAATGGACTATATTTTGTATTTTCATGTGTCAAAGTTAAAAACCATTTGTGAGAAGTGTAGTTCTTAAAATTAGATCTAGATCCATTCGATCTTTGCCTAGATCGATGAAGTTATAATGCTTTCCTAGAGTTGGTCAATTTTTTTTTGAGGGTCTTAAATTTGTTTTAGGGCTACTATACATGCGTCACGGTTCAAGTTAGTACCCAAGGAACATTTCTGTCAAGTTTAATCAGATTGGTCAAACGGTTTTGATTTCTATTCGACACATACATACATACATACGCCGTACATTCAACTTTATATTATAGATATATATTGCTTTCTTCAGTCGCTAGGCTGTGGTCAGAACAATGTCGCCCACATATCAGTTTCACTCTCTCCACGCAGCTGATGTATCTAAAGGAACAGCAAAGGCCGATACAGTTTGGGGGCAGTAGCGTTGCAGTCTCTGCCAGGGTTTAGCGATTAGGGTCACCGGCTTCTTATTTTTCCTCAGGGTTGACTCCCGAAGCCGTTCCCATGACTTTGTACAGCTGCAATGCAACAGAGGTTTGAATTCAGAGTTTTTCTTCTCCTAGGTAGGTAGCCAGCAACGGCTAGCGAGCCCCTCCTGTCCGAAGCATACTGGTCTTGGCGCCAGTTATTCGCCATTCTTCTGCTAGTGAAAACATTTCCTGAGCCACAAGTGAAGGCCAGACTTTGGGCTGGTGGTTAGAGGAACGTCTTTAGGAAGCATTGTTAGGTAGTGGAGTGCTTTTATCCCTTACCACTTCCGGCTATAACCAGCTCAGTGATAAGTAACCGGATATAAGAGATGCTAGAAAATTCGCATTGCATTAAAAAATGATGAATTGTCCAGGCTTAATGTAGACATAATTGCCCATTTTGTACTTAACAAAATTTGCAACGCACAAACTAACGTCAGTGAACAAGGCGAATGTTTTGCAAATAAGAACAAACTTGTGAAGAAAGTCAATATATTTCAGGAAAAAAAAAATTCTTACCTATTATACCTATTATATTGAGTAGGATTATTCCACGTAGACCCATGGTAACTTAAAGACACACTTACATTCTAACCATCAAACCTTCTGCTCTTGAACCTTAATAGAACAAAATAGTTTAGATATATGATATTGCATGTCTAGACTCATTTTTTTTTATTCATTAGAGATATTTAAAAGAGGTTTAAAAACAAACAAACAAAACAAAACAAAGGCAGACAACTTTATATCTTTAAAAACATGTCTAAATTTTTGAAATAATTAAGAAAAGCATTAAATAGTACTTTGAAAAAAGACAATAACTTCTTGAAACAAATTTTAGGGAATATTTATTCATTCATCCCCTCTTCCCTCAGATATCTATAGATCCATTATGAACTACTACACTTAATAATATTCTAATACATTTCTTTAAAAAGTTAGATCTATCTATCTATCTATCTATCTATCTATCTATCTATCTATCTATCTATTTATCTATCTATCTATCTATCTATCTATCTACCAACCTACCTACCTACCTACCTACCTACCTACCTACCTATCTATCTATCTATCTATCTATCTATCTATCTATCTATCTATCTATCTATCTATCTATCTATCTATCTATCTATCTACCTATCTAACTATCTATCTATCTATCTATCTACCTACCAACCTACCTACCTACCTACCTACCTACCTACCTATCTATCTATCTATCTATCTATCTATCTATCTATCTATCTATCTATCTATCTATCTAACTATCTATCTATCTATCTACCTACCAACCTACCTACCTACCTACCTACCTACCTACCTACCTACCTACCTATCTATCTATCTATCTATCTATCTATCTATCTATCTATCTATTCTTTCTGCTTTTTTTCTGTCCTTTCTGTCTGTCTGTACATATCTGTCTGTCACTTATTTATGTTTGTCAGCCTGATGCCTAAAGTCTAAAGAAGTACAAAGGTAACAAATAAATACGGAAACAAGCAATAGAAAATATTGAACAGAAAACTTAAACATTGACATGTATATCTCTTACATTTATTTCCATATTTAAAGTAAGAAATCACGTGATCTAACTTTGTACCAGTCAAAGTAAGTTGATCAAAGTTGTAAAATGTCTAAAACTCAAGTCTATATTGACAATGTTTTATGCGATGAATATTTACAGTTTACGAAAATCTTGTTTGTTGTTTTTTTGTTTTTTTTTGTTTTGAGTTTTTTAAAAAATAAAATAAGTTTACATATGCTTATCATCATTACGTATTTATGTACAGACAACATAAAAGTGAGAATAGATCTTCCACACCTGTATTTAACAATCCATTAACTCATGCACAGCTACAACAGGCAAGCTTAACTATTCTGTTGCAAACTATACTAGATCTAGGCAACCCATTCCATGCTCCTATAGCGCTAGGGAAGAAAGGAGCTTTTGTGCAAATTTGTCCTAGCATATGCCGATATGGAACGCCATGAAACTACAGCGAAATGAGAGCCCAGACATATATAAGAAAGTGTATCACTGTATGTAAACTTTAAACCTATAACCTACCAGAGAACGGGCAATAAAAAAACTTTTGCCCCAAAGAGCCTACATAGCGTTAAAAACATTGCACAGTTTTAAAACGGAAGAAAGGAATAAAAAAACAATGCGAAAATAAAATAGCTATGCCAAAGTGTGCAGATGTGCACATCCATCAATCTATCTATGGGTAGCTGAAAAGATATTGTTTTGCAATGAGACCATTCTATTTAAGGAAGTCAGAACATTAAAAGAATATTGCTGTACTGTGATGAACCTGTGTATCTCTGAAGAAGCTCTGTAAAAAGATGCTGGAAAATGTAAAACTCAGCCAGTGAAGCACGAACTCGTTAGAATGATGATGAATTTTCTCGACAAGAGCGCCCAATGTCATCATCTGAAAGTCGATGTTTCCATACCAAGATTGATGAAAACATTTGTGAGGAACTGCTGAAAAATGATGATTTGGCTCCCATTCTTCTATGGAAAGAAGATGGACAACGGCCAGATTGAAAGAACATCTCTGAGAAGGGGGCAACCATCACAGCTTCCTACTTGATCGTCGATCGATTTCATCAGTATCGTTGTGAAGTAGAATCTGTTCGGGACGAACAGATCTAAGAAGGGGGCAGTGTTACAAATGAACAGTGACAAGTAGAGGTCAACGTGTGACCCCAGCGAGTTGACACAGCAGCCAGTGTTCTCTGGAATCTACATGTATAAACAAAGACAGGATGTAATGTGTCCTCATGTGTTATTCCAGGCAAAGCAGAACGTTTTGGCGCCGCCGTTTAGGCCCCGCCGTTTTGGCGCGAGCCGTTTTGGCGACGGGACGTTTTGGCGCGAAATACATTATGTACGTTTATTGTATTATTTCTTTTGAAAGAATTATTCATATCTATGTTTTGCATGAGTGTTTGTGTTAAGACATATTTTTCACGTACTAAATGTAAATGTGTGTTTGTTTTTCACATCATTTTCTTTAATAAACATTTTGGCTTGTGTATGTGTGTTTATTAAGAGGGGAACTTTTATTTTCAACAAATTAAAGTATATATTTTTAAAATTAAAAACAACAAGATTACAAAGACAGTTTGTGTGGAAACACAAACTCAAAATCGGCCCCCGAAGTGGTCCACCCAGGGAGGCTTCAATATTTTCAGAAAGAACATCCAAATGAAATTATATCAAAGACAAATGAGAGATAAGAATGGAGAAAGAGGGTTGACAGATCTTGTTTGGTCTATAGGGCAGATGATGTAAAGGTCATCTGTTTCTGTGGCCTACGGTTAACGAGGGTGTCATGTGGCCAGCACAAAGACCAACCGCCTTTACTTTTCCCTAACTAATGTCATGTACCCATTAGAGCCGGGTGTACTCGGAGGCGCACGGAGATCCCGAAATTAAAAATCTTCACCAGGATTCGAACCCCGGTCCCCGGTCAAGCGCTTTACCGCTCAGCCACCGCGCCTCCCAAAAATTCATAAGTAGTTGTATAACATTATGTGTAAAATTGTAGCAATTCCTTTAAGATGTGCTTTTATCTAAAAATTGTATAGTACTCTAATCTTTCAAGGCCAGCCTTAATATACCCATCCACCAATTCTTCTTCTAATTAAAATGTGCCACCAAAACCTATAATCGCTGTGAGTCCTATGATGAATTTAAAACGTAAATTTAGATCTATCTTTCTAAGTGTTATGAACAAAATAAAAAAAATATTTGCGTTGAAAATGTTAAATGATTATTTCAAAATGTACTGCTACTGATAAAGTTATCTGAACATTTTTAGCAGTATAAGAAAAACATTTTAAATTATATCGCAAAATGATCAGGATAAATATAATAGATAATTGCTGGGCTTCCACTACATCTGTTATAATTAAAACTAATGTGGGAAAAGCGGAAAACGTGTTTAAATTCGAATTCGGTAGAGACACCACTGGTTTGTTTTTGATAATTTTCATTTATAAAATCGCTATCTTGCATCTGCGTTTTTTTGTAAAGTGTTACGAATAACTTTGGGATCAAATTTTCATCTCGAAAATTTTGAAACGCTGTTAAACGTCAACATTAAAACGTTTTAGATGCGAATGGGAGTGTGGTAAGTTTAAAGAGTTATTTCCATTTCCGACCATGCATTCTATAAGGCAGAAAATGCTTAAGTCATCAGTTTCTTTGGTTAACGATCAGGGTGTCATATAGTCAGCACAACGACCAAACACCTATACATTTCCCAACTTAAGTCTGGTACCCAGTGTGAGAAGTTTAAATGAATAAAATGCATTGGTAAATTACAAGACTACCTCAGTATGTTTTATTAACGGAAACTTTCCAGCCTTAATGTGTTTTTTAAAAAGAATAGCAATTGATTTAAAAACATCGATTTTAGGGCCTTTTTTTACTTGTTAGTATTATTACCATGTACCATGTAGCTAATGAGTTTTAAAAGATATATTTCGAGAAATTGGGTAGGGGTGATTTGGGTGACCATGGGCGTAGCCAGGATTTTTTTCGGGTGGGGGTGGGGGTGGGGGGGATTTACCCCCCCCCCGCGAATTTTTTCATTTTATATGTATTTATGTGTGTGTGTGTGTGTGTACATAATCTTTATTGCATTCTGACCCTTCATTCTTTCGGAAAACGTTTATTGTGCCCTAGAATAGGTTCCTCTATGAGTTAGTGGAAAAATTGTAGAATCCCAGCCATTATTAGCAAGGGGGTCTGGGAGAGCGCTAGGAGCTCCCACAGCGCGGGGCGAAGCACCGCCGCCAAGCACTATTTCTGATATTGAAAGCCAACAAAATGCATATTCTGAGGTATCTACACTGCATTTTCCTGCTATTAAAAAGTTTTATTTCAAAAACCTAATGTGCTATTCTTACTGACTTAGACCCTCCCGCGCCGTTCGGAGCATTTGACGTCAAGCTGTTTCCATAAAAATCTGTCACTGGTATTGTCTGAAGCCTCTTCCCACCTGCCATGAGGACCTCAATGAATGAGTGGCGTTAAGTTGTACTAGGATATCATTGCAACTCTTCTTATGCGTAATTCATTTTGTCGGAGGACATGTCCCGCAAACCTCATGCGTCGCTCTCTCACAATCTTACTAAAGGGTCGACTCCCAGTTCAGCATAGGATTTCCTTGATTTAAACCCGATGTCTATAACTGACTCCTAAAATCTGTCTTAGCCATCTTTGTTGAGCCACATTTAGTGTTTTTCAATTTCGGCAGATGACTGTTCACTGCAGTTTATTAAGGGAGCCCTGCCACTGGTAAAAATGTGTAACCTCTCTTGAATACGCTCTTGGAATTAAGTGACTGCAGTTTGCTTTAGATCTTATATCGTAAAGAGAAGTTTTATCGTCAAAATCATCTGTTTGGGGTTTTCCACCTCAAACTGCTCTGTATGGGGGATCTTAAACTCAAAACCATCTGGAGAGGTTTTAAACTTTTAAAAAACGCCATCTGTAGAAGAGGGGTTTAAACTAAAAACCCCCGATTGGATTGGCTACGCTCAAATAATTTTAGTGTGTAATTTACTTTTTTTTTTATATTGAAGATGTATTTTTTAGCATCAAATCCATCTGAATGGGGGTTTAAACTCAAAACCCTTTTTGGCAACGCTCATAGCATTTTGAGTACGTACTTTGCTTTTTTTCTTCAACTGAAGATGTATATTTTAGTCTCAAACCCCCCTGGCGGGGGGTTTAAACTCAAAACCCCTTTGACTACACTCAAAACCTTATGATTGTATAATTTGCTTTTGTTTTTATTATTAAAGAGGTATTTTTTTACCTTCAAACCCCGCTGAAGTGGGGTTTAAACTCAAAACTAAGTCAAAACCCATTTAGCTACGCTTATAACATTTTGAGTGCGTAATTAGTTTTTTTTATATTGAAGAGGGGGTTTATCGTACATTTTGGAGGGGGGTTTAAAATCAACATCTCCCTTAACTGTGCTCTTGGAATTAGGGGATTTTCGTTTGCATTTTTTTTTTGTTTTGTTTTATAGAAGAGGGGGCGTTAACTGCAAAAACCCCAAGTAGGGGGTTTAAAACTCAAAACTCCTGGTAGGGGATTTTAAACTAAAAACCCCCGGTACGGGTTTTTAAACTCGAAAACCCCTAGTAGGGTTTTTTAAACTCAAACCCCCCCCCCATTGGTTGTGCTGGGGCAAGTGATGGTTTAGTATTAAAATCTCACCTAAAATAAACAAAATCAAAGCAAAAAAATCCTTCACTAAATTCCGATCCCCCCCCCCGGGGATTTTATTTCGGGGGGGGGGGGGCCAACCCCCCCCCTGGCTACGCCCATGTGTGTGACACATAACGCATTGACGCTGGTAGAGCTAAACAAATGAAGACAAGACCAGCACCGGGCACTGGATATACCATAAGGCATACAGTCATTAAATAAACCAATGTTAGATGTAAATAAATAATTTCATCAATTTTTAGTCTATCATCGTTTCATTTTGTGTTTGATTTTTAGCGGCCCCCGAAAGGGAAAAAGACGCTATTAGTTTTGTGCGAAATGTCTGTCCGTCTGACCGTCTGTCCGTCTGTCCGTCCGTCCCGTTTAGGTCTCGTAAACTAGAAAAGATATTGAAAATCCGACATCACAATATTTTAGACCATTCAAAGTTCTGATGCAACGGCTACTTTTTTTTTTTCTGAAAGCGAAAAATCTAATTTTTAAAATCAATTATGCAAGCAGTTTTTTTTAAAGAAAATGCTAATTAGTATGCATTATTAGTTAGACCTAATTTAAAACTAATAGTAATCTTGTGAACTTCATTTTCGTAACCTATTTTTTTTATTCCAAAGTTTTTTTTTTTTTTTTTTTTAGCATTCGAATAAGAGATTGGGCCTTTTCAAAACAATTACATTAATTACAAGACTTCAGTTAGGCCAGGAGAGGCGCTGTAGCTGAGCGGTAAAGCGCTTGGCTTCTGAACCGGGGGCCCCGGGTTCGAATCCTTGTGAAGACTGGGATTTTCAACTTCGGAATCCTTAGGCGCCTCTGAGTCCACCCAGCTCACATGGGTATCTGATATTATTTGGTGAAAAGCAAAGGCGGTTGGTCGTTGTGCTGGTTACATGACACCCTCGTTAACCGTAGGCCACAGAAACAGATGACCTTTACATCATCTGCCCTTACTTACTACTATGAATTTTTAAAATTTCTAATAATGTATATACACAGCTAAATACAGTTAAACTAGGTTGCTAATCACGCTTAGCTGTGACACCAAATGTACTGGTGAGCTAGATAAACTAATTGTTGCCATTTGATAATTCAAGAATGATTGTGCATGAAATTAAAACTATTATAAAAAAAAAGTACACTAGCAAAAAACTAGTTTCTTCTCTAACAAATGTTATATCGAACGATTTATAGAAATCTTCACTGTTGGATTAGTTTTAGTTTGATACAGGTATGGTGAGATGTATAAAAAAATTAATGAATCCACATGAGTGGGCAGGTCTGAGCACCAGTAAAACTAAAAATTGTATTTAACTGCAGCCCAATGAGGAGATAGTAATCAAACATTAAAAAAGCAGAAGGAAAAAAATGCCAAAACGAAACGTAAATTTATATATGAAACAAACCTCAACAAATTAAACATGAGAAATTGATAATGATAATTTATTATAATATGTATTATTTAATATTTAATTTGTATTTAGCCTTTATGCAAGAAATCCGTTTAGGGGCAAAATTCAAGTGACCAGTGTGCCCTAAGAATGTTTCCTCCCAACTACAGATTTCATAATTTTTCATAACATTTCTAAAAAAAAATAATTTTAAATCCTCTATATATTGTTAGTCAGTTACAAAGATATAAATAGTGAGAAGAAAGGCTAAATGTTGTTTCATATACAGGAATATAAACAGGACCTTTCCATTATGGTTGTCACTGCCGTCTCTTTGGTCTCTATTCTGGTCAGGCAAATCTTTAATCCAAATAGTGAATTGTTCTCTCGCTATTAGCTTGTCTGTACTACAGTAATATGTGGCTCCATGTTCGTATCGCTGTACTGTTTTGTGAATCTCAGATGTGTAAGACCTGACCACGCAGCCAGTTTCACTAATCCATTTTTTCCCAGCGTTAAATATAAATTCCTTTAGATAGACTTCATCCGATGACCGATTTGCGAATTTCCAAAATAATTTTAGGTCTGGTGGTCCCTGGACATATACAATAGAGTTCATAATATAGAAACAGAATTACTAAAATAATACGACAAACCTTAAAACCTTAAGTACCATAAACGAGATTATATATAATTATATGGATATATACATATATATACTTGCTTTTGTTCGCCTTTATAATTCAATATTTAAATCTATTCTATATTTGTAACATACAACTGACTGATTCATTGATCAAGAGATCTCTTAAACTGTCGTACAGATCCTCTTCAAATTTCGTGCACAGGTCCCTTTTACCTCCTAGACTCACCTAGAACGGTTTTTTGACAGAATCGCAGTCTGACAGCCACTATTCACGAAAAATCACAAGCTCTTTTAAGCCTTTGTATTTTATTTTCAGTATTTCCTTAAAAAGCCTCAGTTTTGTGTGTGTGTTTGATTGGAGAAAGAGCACTCTAGAGAAAATGTTGTGTGTGTATGTGTTTGAGTGGAGAAAGAGCACTCTAGAGAAAATGTGTGTGTGTTTGATTGGAGAAAGAGCACTCTAGAGAAAATGTTGTGTGTGTATGTGTTTGATTGGAGAAAGAGCACTCTAGAGAAAATGTTGTGTGTGTGTGTGTTTGATTGGAGAAAGAGCACTCTAGAGAAAATGTTGTGTGTGTGTGTGTGTTTGATTGGAGAAAGAGCACTCTAGAGAAAATGTTGTGTGTGTATGTGTTTGATTGGAGAAAGAGCACTCTAGAGAAAATGTTGTGTGTGTGTGTGTTTGATTGGAGAAAGAGCACTCTAGAGAAAATGTTGTGTGTGTGTGTGTTTGATTGGAGAAAGAGCACTCTAGAGAAAATGTTGTGTGTGTGTGTGTTTGATTGGAGAAAGAGCACTCTAGAGAAAATGTTGTGTGTGTGTGTGTTTGATTGGAGAAAGAGCACTCTAGAGAAAATGTTGTGTTTGGGTGGAGAAAGAGCACTCTAGAGAAAATGTTGTGTGTGTATGTGTTTGAGTGGAGAAAGAGCACTCTAGAGAAAATGTTGTGTGTGTGTGTGTTTGATTGGAGAAAGAGCACTCTAGAGAAAATGTTTTGTGTGTGTGTGTTTGATTGGAGAAAGAGCACTCTAGAGAAAATGTTGTGTGTGTGTGTGTTTGATTGGAGAAAGAGCACTCTAGAGAAAATGTTGTGTGTGTGTGTGTTTGATTGGAGAAAGAGCACTCTAGAGAAAATGTTGTGTTTGGGTGGAGAAAGAGCACTCTAGAGAAAATGTTGTGTGTGTATGTGTTTGAGTGGAGAAAGAGCACTCTAGAGAAAATGTTGTGTGTGTGTGTGTTTGATTGGAGAAA
Organism: Biomphalaria glabrata; assembly: GCF_947242115.1. NCBI lineage: Eukaryota > Metazoa > Mollusca > Gastropoda > Planorbidae > Biomphalaria > Biomphalaria glabrata. The sequence continues at coordinate 40,362,720 of NC_074718.1, read as the reverse complement.
GAGCACTCTAGAGAAAATGTTTTGTGTGTATGTGTTTGATTGGAGAAAGAGCACTCTAGAGAAAATGTTGTGTGTGTGTGTGTTTGATTGGAGAAAGAGCACTCTAGAGAAAATGTTGTGTGTGTGTTTGAGTATAGAAATAGCACTCTAGAGAAAATGTTGTGTGTGTGTTTGAGTATAGAAATAGCACTCTAGAGAAAATGTTGTATGCAATCAGAAAATGTGTGTTAAAAGCAATCAAAAGTAGAGGATGGGTGTAGTTTCTCTCCCTCCCCTTCCCATTTTCCAGATCTCATCACCACCGTATCAAAATGTTACTCACTGTGATATTGCAGGTCAATGTAACATTTAGTCCAAGTTCAATTTTCGCTGAGCGCTTGCCAGTTTCATTATTCGGTTCCAAATTCAAGTCAATGATTGTCGGAGCTGTAACAATAAGTATTATATAAGTTGATATATTACAAATATTTTAAACTAGCCGAATATGACTCGCGGCCTCGGGTCGGGTTTATTCGAGTTATCTAAACGTTCCAGTCTTTAATAGAGACAGATTAATTAGTCGTTTTCTTTATTTTAGAGTCCGCCGGTTGTGGTAGGACATAAAAAATACACAAAGGTCTCTGCAATAACCTATGGAACTTTATACCAAGTTTTTATTAAGATTGGTCAAAAAGGTTTTGGATTTGTATTCGAGACATACAAACATACATACTCTTTACTTTCTGCTTTATATTATAGATGAATATATTTAATTATATGTTCATGACAGGGCCGGACTTATATAATTGGAGGACTTAAGTGGCTGCATATTTTAGCTATGCCTAAGTCCAATCCTGAAGTTGATAAAGTAGAGATCTGTTTACTTTACATATCCATTTAAAAATGTTGAACACAGATACGCTGTCCAAATGAAATTCGATTATTGACATACATAAATTGCTTCATTTTAAAATGTCACGACTTATTTCAAAAACTTTGTTTTGTCTCCCACATCACAGTACTATGTAGCTAAAGGGGACCTACGGACAGTGGGGGTCTCTTACTCCTGGCCTATTGAAGATACACTTCCCGTTGCTCAAAATTCTCAATGGTCATTGGTTCGACTCTATCGATGCACATAGAAATCCTCAGTGTGATATTAATGAACAATTCTAACCACTGTCTATTAAATATTTGTTCTTTAAGCATGTGACAAGTTATGCACAAACATTATTTGTTCTTCTTTCTTTTAAAGAAATTACTTTCAAATGTGTGTAGCTAATATAACCCTAGAACAGACAGACAGACACACACACACACACACACATATATATTTATATATATATATATATCGGAAAACAATGAATGCTCCCAGGTGAGTCACTGGTTTTAGTTTGTTCCAGGGACGGGGAAGAATCCGGTGTGACTTATTAAGACAAACCCGTAGCTGCAGAGTTCGCCACTGTTAGTGCATGTGTTTTAACTCATTTCAAGTATTTTGCAGTTGACAACTTATTGAATACTTTAGGGGAAGAAATAATGCCAGTATGTTTTGTTGAATATCTGCTTTACGATGCCAACATACACCCTACTTTGCCCATTTGATTGAGAGTATTTGTCTTGAAACCCCATCAGTAGCAAATTGATTGTACGTGTAACTTTAAAAGGCATATTGTCACTCCCTGTCTCTTCTGGTATGTCTGGCAAAAATAGCTTTCAGTGCCCCAATAACATATTCCGCTGTTTTGTTCTCAATTTGCTTTATTTGAGGGTATATCATAAAATAATCAAGCACTAGAAAGTGATCATTGTTCCGCCATTCAAACAAATCAGTTGAAACCTTTTCCATTGTTTGTCGTACAGCATGAGTTGTATTTTTTTCTTTCGCATTATTTCTTTTGAACTGTGCACAAGTTGAGCATTTCATTATTGTCGAAAAAATATCTTTCTACCATTCTGATCACAACACACGCTGTATTGCTTTTGATCTGTTTTTTTCAAAACTAAAATGACCCGTGTGCAACTTGTCGAGAATTTCTTTTCTCATACCTGAAGGAATTATAATTATGTTACAATAAAACATTATACCGTTCTCTTCGTGAATACCCAAAAAGAAGATCATTACTTCCAACAATGATCTACGTCCCGTAGCACCTACATCGATTCCAATGAAGTGCCTGGATAAAATGATTTTAAAACATCTATTGAAAGAAGTCGAAACACGCCTCGATCCGCACCAGTTCGATTACAAACCGTCAAGAAGTCCAGAAGATGCAATACTATTCATGCTGAATTGTCTATACCATCATCTTGATACTCAGAGACACTACGCCAGAGTATTATTCGTAGATTTTTCATCCGCATTCAATACCATCCAACCACATCGCATGATACAAAAACTTTCTGAATTGAACGTTAGCAAAAACATACAAGCTTGGATTCTAAACTTTCTCATCAAACGCCCACAATATGTAAAAGGGAACGGGCATGTGTCAGACACGAAAGAACTTAGCACTGGAGCGCCGCAGGGGTGCGTCCTGTCACCAGTATTGTATATATATACACAAATGACATTCAGAGCCTATCAGCTGACACTACCATCATAAAATTTGCTGACGACACAGCAATCATTGGCCTTATTGCAGGTGACGAAAATAACTTTCTCATTTTAAATGTTCAGAAAACTAAAGAAATGATTATTGACTTTAGCAAAAACAAAGACCATATTGCAGAAATTCAGATAAACAACCATACCATAGAACAAGTACAAGAATATAAATATCTAGGCACAACCATCAACAACAAACTGAAACACAGTGAACATTGTCAAAATCTATACACGAAAATTCACCAACGACTCGTCTTTCTCGGAAAGCTAAGAAAATTTAACATAGACAAAACAATAACCATGCTTTTCTAGAGACTTAAAATAAATAGACTAATTAAAAAAAAAGCATCGTATATCACTCAAGTACAGCTACCATCTCTTGAAGAGCTTTTCCAAGAAAGATGCATTTCCAAAACACTCACGATTTATAAAGACAACCTGCACCCATTAAACCACTGTTACATCACATCTCAACGAAATGGTCGCCTCCTTTCCATTAGGACTAAAACAGAAATATTTTAAAACTCCTTTATCCCCTTTTCGGTCAGAGTGTTACAAAATCAGCTGTCGTCATAGAGAAGTACATAGAAGTCAAATTCATAAAGCACTGGTTATGAGTGTGTGTGTACAGGGTCGCGCGAGGGTTGTGGCCGCCTGCGTGCAAAATTTTATAATGCCGCCCCCCCCCCTTTTTTTTCTAGAAAAAAAAATCATTAAGACTGTACCAAAAGCGATCTCTGATTTAATTCCCTTTTTGTAGATCATGTCTTTTTTTTCATATTCGCACCGTTGACGTATCCCTCAAGCCCTCTTTGACGTATCCCTCAAGCCCTCTTTGATGTATCCACCAAGCCCTCTTTGACATATCCCTCAAGCCCTCTTTGATGTATTATTTCCAATTTTAACTTTGGTTTTGTTTTTCTTCTACTGTGTCACAAAGTCCTTCTCCAGTTGCCTCAGGAATTTGGCGAAACCCCATAAAATGTTCATGTATTTCAACATAAGGCAACATATGGGTGTGACCATACATGGCAGAAAACATTCCTCAAAATACAAAAGCCATTTATGATGAATCTTTTTCAACGTTAGTAATTTTTGTATAATAATTATCACGATTGTATTTTGGAGAGACGTGCATTGTCTCCACAATCATCTGGCAGACGTGCATTGTCTCCACAATCATCTGGCAGACGTGCATTGTCTCCACAATCATCTGACAGACGTGCATTGTCTCCACAATCATCTGACAGACGTGCATTGTCTCCACAATCATCTGACAGACGTGCATTGTCTCCACAATCATCTGACAGACGTGCATTGTCTCCACAATCATCTGAGAGACGTGCATTGTCTCCACAATCATCTGACAGACGTGCATTGTCTCCACAATCATCTGATAGACGTGCATTGTCTCCACAATCATCTGACATACGTGCATTGTCTCCACAATCATCTGACAGACGTGCATTGTCTCCACAATCATCTGACAGACGTGCATTGTCTCCACAATCATCTGACAGACGTGCATTGTCTCCACAATCATCTGACATACGCGGATTCAGAAGTGCGTACAAATTTATCTAACACCAAACCAGGACAGAATGAAGCAACTCAGCGCTGAATACTTTTCTTACATTAATACAAAATAAATAATCCAAAATACCAGTTACTTATACAATGATTTGAAATAAAACAGAGTAAGGCAGTGTTTCTCAAACATTTCTGGGTGTGACCTATACATGACAAATGTTTAGAAGCTGGGGATCTAGTTTTCTAGTTTTCTTTCGTTGTAGTAAAAATAGAGTCGAGGGTCATATTAAATCTAATAATAAAGAGACAGCCCTGGTCAATAATTTATGCGAGGGACATTCTAGGTACGTATAGCGCACGGACGTCTGTAATGGGCGTGATCTTTTTAAGACCATGGTATACATTTGACAAGGTCCTGTTAGAAGATGAAACGAGGTCTTACTTAAGATATTCTAATTTTTAAAACATTGGTTATTATGTAATTTTAATAATATTCAGACATGGATTATTTAAAAAAAAATTAACCTTGGAATAATGATTTGGCCGCCCCCTAACTTCGGCAGCCTGCGTGCAATGCACACATTGCACAATAGGTAGCGGCGGCCCTGAGTGTGTATGTGTTTCGTGTGTGAATGTTGTTCGAATTTTTCATCAATATATTGTTTTTGTACAATAGTTACGCTGAGATTGTCAATTGTAGTCAAACTGAATTTTCATTAGATTGGATCAAAAAAATTTTATCTCATCTTATCTTATACTGTCTTTAATGACCAGTAAACCTTTACTGCTCCAAGCACTTGATTTTTTTAAACTTTGGCCATCCTTTTATGATATAATTGCTCAATACCTTTAGTTTTACATCAGATTCAGTCTTCTGTCAAATGCCTTTGAAAAATCTAATAAAATAGTGTCTGCATTTACGCAATATTATGTAAGCCTTTTGAAAAAAACACCCATAAGTCCTATTACTTAAGTTTCACTTGATGTAAATTTCCTAAAACCATGTTGATACGAAGTAAGGACATTTAAATTCATTTTACCTGAAGTTGTTAAGTTCACAACTGACATAGTACGTAACTCAGTCTCGTCCGCAACTGCCGTTATGCACTGATACGGGCCTGAATCTCGGCATTGAATGTCTGTTAGTGTTAGATTGAGACTTATTGTAGTCATATTCAAAGATTTTATCTCGTATTCAGCTGTCCATTTCTTGGATGGTGGAAAAAACTAGAAAAGAAAGTTGAACAGAACTGAAACATTATTGCAGATGATATAGGCCTGACTGATAAAATAACTTGTCAAATCTTTGAATGCAATATAGAGATTTAAATTTCGCTCTCTACATTTCCCTGGAGTTGGCAGACTGCTTTGATAATTTCTGAAGATGTATTGACTCTCCAGAAGTAAGCCTCCTTCTAGATTCGAGATGGTTTTGTTCAATTAACAAAGCTTAATAAACAATTGAATGTTAATACAAGATCATTAATACACAGAGTATTTATATCACTCCAGAGGGCCTTTAGCAAATCGTGTCCAAATTTGGCTGCGCAGATCAATCTTATCTTATCTTATATAATACAGACGTTACTTCAAAAAAGAAAATGATAACGCCCTACGCGTCAAGCATTCAGTCATGCATATTAACCAATGACCTAAATTTTGCCAAGTCCATGACAGTTTTTCATTTATTATAATACCTAGGTATTTTGCGTTTTTAGTCTGTGTTATTGGTTTGCCACGAATAAGATAAGTGGAATTAATTTGTTTTAGTTTTTTTGTTACTCTTAACAACTGACATTTTTCTGGGTGGAAAGACATGCTCCAATATGATTCCCATTTCTGTAATTCATCTCATTCTCTTTGTAAATTTACTGTATCTTGTGTTGTTTTTATTGTTCTATATATTATACAATCGTCTGCAAATAATCTGACTTTTGTTCCTGAACTAAAGCGATTTGGTAAATCGTTTATGTAAATTAAAAATAGTAGTGGACCTAAGTCTGTTCCTTGAGGTACACCTGATTTTACTGTTATTGGTGTTGATTAAGAGCCATTTATTATTACAGTTCGTTTTCTCCCTACCAGAAAATCTTTAATCCACGTATGCAATGGACCATCAATGCCAAAATACTTTGTTTTTAAGCAAACTATGGTAGTGTTTTTAACCTCACAAGTTCCGTTTTAATGAATCGTTAAATTACTAAAACGATATAAGTTTAATATTGTGAACATCTTTTTAAGATCTGTGTGTTTTGGTCAGGCATAGCCGGACCATAAAATGAAAAAAATTTAGTTGTTTCTTTAAAATAGTACATTATTTTAAACGAAACCCCCCCCCCCTCTATTAAGTCCAAAACTGAAGATAAGCGATTTCACTTACTTTGCTTAAATTGAATTCACCACTAGACTTTGATCGCTCTAACAGACACAGAGTTTCAGTTGTAGGTTTTACATTGACTAATTCTTCGTCAGATATGATATATGTTTCATGCGTCGTTCTTACAATGGATAAAGAAGTGAGAAACGTAGGGGGTGGAGGTGGCTGAATCACACTGGTCACTTCGCAAATAATGGTGGCTAACTTAGCAACACCACCTGGTGATTTGATCAACCTCCCGGATTGTCTTGTGTATATTGTGTTGTCTTGAACCGAGGCGACCTTGACATTACCTGTTTTATACATAGAACAAGAGAAACATAAAATAATTTTAAAACCAAGAATATTCAAAGTGTTATTGTATCAATTACTTTAGATCAGTCATGTAATAAAATTTAGAATAGAATTAAATAGAAAAATGTGACGGGGGCAGGGGGAAAAGAAAGGAATATCTGGGTGAATTTTACCGTAATCGCTTTTTAAAAGCATGTATAACTTTATAGTTATAAGTTGCAAGAATCAAATAGCCATTAGGCCTACTCTCTCTCTCTCTCTCTCTCTCTCTCTCTCTCTCTCATACAATTGTTGAATTGTTTGATAACATTTGGATTCATCTTATCTGTTCACAAAACGTATTTCAGCTCACTATGTCTGTCTGTCTCTTTATTAGTCTCGGAACAAACTGAACACTTGCACAATTATTCATTGGTATAGACAAGACATTAAAAACAAAAATATTAGCCAGTAATTTAATTGAATTACTGTTAATAACATTAGTGTTTGATATTATTACGGGAAATTAATTCTTCAGTATTCCAAGACAAGGCTAAATGATGATGGTTTCGTCCCTTTAGTTTATTGACAACGTCATTTCTCCCACACCCATTTTTTTATCAAGTTGAAACTTTAAAAAAAATATTTATTGAACTTAATAAAACATGAATCAATACAAATCATTAACCAATTAGTCAATTAACTAACGGTTATTATATTATTGATATTGATATCGATATCAATTAAATGGAACTTCTACTTTGTTGAGAGTTATAGTTGTAAGTGCGAAGTTATTTCCCTTAGATAAGCCTTAGTTAAAAAAATAATTATATTATTATTAGTTTGATGCATTCAGAAAAACTCATTTTTAGCATCCTACTGAAACAAATTATTTAAACATATTTATAAACTCAATACTTGTAATGAAGCTAGAAATACTAAGTCAATTATTGGGCTCCTACAACGAAGAACGAAGTTATCATAATAAATCTCATTTCTGTTGAGACATTTCCATCCACATTCGCTTTGGTGGTAGAACCAGCCATTTTTCGTTTGGTACTTTTTAAAATCCCAATGCTTATTCGTGGTCCATAACTTTTTTTTTGTCACCTCTATCTTCACATAGTACTGTATTCCCAGTAGTAAAGATTGATGTCCACTGCTTCGACCTGCGATTCAGATATCGCGCCTAGAAGAACTATTTTAACTAAAAGTAGAAGGAGTCATCATCATCATCATCAAACTCCATTTGAGTAGGGGCTTGTGAGGCTCAAATCCTCTCTTGCAAAAGCCCTGGACAGAAACCCTGCTGTCTTGCGCAGTGCAAAAATGTCGCCATACAGGTCGAGAATTTTGGGTTTCCCAGACCTGTCGAGACGGAGATCAGCAAGTCTGGGGCAGTCAAACAGATTATGAGACACGGTTTCCTCTTCTTCCCCGCAGCGGGGGCACCGTGAATCGAAATTTGGCCATAGCCTTGAGAAATATGAGCGAAAAGGACAATGGCCTGTCCTGCACTGGGCTATAATAGTTTGTTCAGGCCTGGACAGCCTCCACCACGGGGAAGTGCGGTCAGGGCACCTCATGTGCCTCCAGACTCCACTGGATTTTTGTCCCACTCAAGGCGACCGACTGGTGCCTAAGCTAGTAAGCTATACCCGAAAATGAGAAATGCCCCTGGAGACCACTCTGAGAGAACATCAGGAGCTGGTGACCCTTAGGCAACTTGCGGGGCAAATGCTTCAAACTGGCACAAACTGCGACTCTACTGATTCCAGACTGCATCGAATTTGTCGCTCCTTTTGTACAATTTGTGAGAGGAGGGCGATGCTGTGTGGGCTATTTCGTTCCAACAAAAAAATTTTATCTCGTAATTCAAAATCCTGAAATTATATCCTGGAGAGGAAACTTCGCATTCGTTGTTGGCAAAACATGGAAAGTGGCAGTTACTGGTGATAGGTTACTGGTGATAGGTTACTGGTGATAAGTTACTGGTGATAAGTTACTGGTGATAAGCTATATTGTTTATGACGTACATCACAGCCCCAAGGGTCACTTTCGTAGGTAGAAGGGATTCTAGGATTGCACTAGACCAGGGGTCACTTTCGTATGTAGGAGGGATTCTAGGATTGCACTAGACCAGGGGTCACTTTCGTAGGTAGGAGGGATTCTAGGATTGCACTTGACCAGGGGTCACATTCGTAGGTAGGAAGGATTCTAGGATTGCACTAGACCAGGGGTCACTTTCGTAGGTAGGAGGGATTCTGGGATTCCACTAGACCAGGGGTCACTTTCGTATGTAGGAGGGATTCTAGGATTGCACTAGACCAGGGGTCACTTTCGTAGGTAGGAGGGATTCTAGGATTGCACTTGACCAGGGGTCACATTCGAAGGTAGGAAGGATTCTAGGATTGCATTAGACCAGGGGTCACTTTCGTAGGTAGGAGGGATTCTAGGATTGCACTAGACCAGGGGTCACTTTCGTAGGTAGGAGGGATTCTGGGACTCCACTAGACATAAGCTGGGAAGCCTTTGTCAAAATAATGTTGACCTGTTTTCTATGGTCATTTCATAAGAATAGTACAAGACCCAAAAGAAGCAATGAATCATCTAACATGAAGGACAACAAAGAGAAGCTCCACGCTTAGACTGGGCACCTGAAATGTACGAATATTGCAAACATGGATCACTGATATATATGTATAGATATGACCTCCTTCAGTCGTGAAGCGATATTGGTCATCTCATGTATGACGAGATGAATGCCTGGACATAAGCTGTGGTCCGAACGAAGCCGCCTACACACCAGTCTCCCCTCCCCACGCAGCTAATGTATCCAAAAGGAACGGCAAGTGCCGATACAGTTGTGGGTGCAGCGGCGTCACATGCTCTGCCAGGTTGTAGTAATTGGTGCTGATAACGTCCTATGGGTCACCGTCCCGTTATTTTTCCTCAGGGTTGTATAGCTGCAAGGCAGCAGAGGTTTGAATTCAGAGTTTTTCCTTCTCCTAGGTGGGTAGCCAGCAACTGCTAACGAGCCCCTCCTGCCTGAAGGTTACTGGTCTTGGCGCACCTTTTACTTCCCTTTACCCTTCTTCTGCTAGTGAAAACCTTTCCTGAGCCAAAAGTGAAGGCCAGAAGTTGGACTGGTTGTTAGGGGTTATTCGAGACGCACGACATTAGGAAACATGTTTTAGGTAGTGGAGTGCTTTTATTCATTACCACTTCCGGCCATAACAAACTCAGTGATAAGTAACCGGATATAAGAGATGCTAGAAAATTAAAATTGCATTAAGAAATGATGAATTGTCCAGGCTTAATGTAGACATAATTGTACTTTATGTATTTTACAAAATTCGCGACGCACAGACGTCAGTGAACTAGGCGAATGTTTTGCAAATAAGAACAAACTTGTGAAGAAAGTCAATATATTTCAGGAAAAAAAAATTCTTACCTATTATATTGAGTAGGATTATTCCACGTAGACCCATGGTAACTTAAAGACACACTTACTTTCTAACAAGCAAATCTTCTGCTCTTGAGGCTTAATAGAACAAAGGAATTATTTAGATAAATTATATTGCATGTCTAGACTCATTTTTTTTTTATTCATTAGATATCATGGGCGTAGCAAGGATTTTTTTCGGGGGGGGGGGTGTTTGGGGGATTTTTTAATCCCCCCCCCCGGCTAAAAATAAATTGTGTGTTTGTGTGTGTATATATAATTAATGTTTATTACATTCTGACCCTTCATTCTTTTGGAAGAATTTTATTGTACCCGAGAATATGTTTTTCCTGGAGTTAGTGGGGAAATTATAGACTTTGCTTTCTGGCGGGTCTGGGGGAGCGCTGTGTGCCAAGAACTATTTCCGGTATTGAAAGCCAGCAAAATACATATTCTGAGGTATCTACATGCATTATCCAACAAAAATATATTTGTCTGTGTACACACACACACATAATTAATCGGAAGACGTTTCTTGTATCCTACAATAGGCTCTTCTTGGAGTAAGTGGAACAATTGTAGACTCTCCGCTTTTGACAGCAAGGGGGTCAGGGGGAGCGCCGTAAGCTCCCCCAGCGCGGTGCGAAGTACCGCCGCCAAGCACTATTTCCGGTATTAAAAGCCAACAAAATAAATATTTTTAGGTATCTACATGCATTATCCTGCTATTAAAAAGTTTTATTTATGTCCTATTCTTACTAACTTAGATTCTCCCGCGTCGTTCGGCGCATTGGGCGGAAAGCTGTTTTTACAAAAATCTATCACTGGCAATGTTTGAAGCCTCTTCCCACTGTCAATGAACGTTGAATGGTGTAATACTGGGTTCTTACTTCCTGAAGTACTCTAGACACGTGACAGGACAAACAGTATACGACTGACTCAAGTCCGTTCAGCAGACAACATGAAGTTTATTTTACTATAATAATAATATACTGCACTCCTTGTTAGTGCTACATTAAGTCAAGAAATAATAACAATCCTATCCGCATAACAGCGGTATCAAAAGTATCAATCATGTCTGTCAGTCACAAATCACGTCCGCATCTCAGCGGGTAACAATAAGAACAATTACTACTAGTGACTCTGGAGCTTCAACTATAGATATCCATTGAAATACGAATAATACCTTAATATCCAATAAGCACATAATGAAATCAACTCTCAAGTATAATTAATCGACAATCACTAGCCCATCGACTTTCATGCTATATACATATATATATACACCAGTCCAGGAAGAAACGTCCAACCTTCCTGGACCGGGAGCAAAACCTTACTGACTTGACTTGACTGAACTCAAAGTCAACTTTATTCATTCTACTTCCTGTTTTCTACATCAGGAATTCCACGTGTCTTTTAAACTTTTAACATGACGTGAACTTTAGATCATGCAATGTCAACTAAGACTGTGACACCCACCTTCTCCTTCTACACCAGCAGCCCATCTCTTGATTTCAAGCTTGGCTATTTTGTTGCAAACTATACTAGATCTAGGAGGCTCGTGGGCTGAGCGGTAAAGCGGCGGTCCGAGGTTCGAATACTGGTGAAGACTGGGATTTTTAATTTCGAAATCATTGGGCGCCTCTTAAGTTCTAATCGGTACCTGACATTAGTTGTGGAAAAGTAAAGTCGGTTGATCATTGTGCTGGACACGTGACACCCTCATTAACCGTTGCCACAAAAACAGATGACCTTTCCGTCATTTGCCGTTTAGAAGGTCTGAAAGAGGAACTATTTTTTAATTTTTTTTTTAAAGAAACCTCACAATTTGCGCTATTCCATTTTAGCTATGTCGTCATTGGAATCATTAGCCCTATTTTTACTCTTTTTTTTGGGCTTTATATGCCTCTTTTTGGGCCCTCTGATCAAGAATCTTTTGTGGGCTTTTCATTTTATTTTATTTTTTTGGCTTCAATGTTCGCCCACAATATTCTAGATCTAGATCTAGTTCACTCAAATGACTCACTAGGTTTACTATCATATTATCATGTTATCAATTCTTTTGATAAAATACAACGAATCGAAAACCCAGGCTTAAGAACAGCCTTCCTCCACACACATATAAGAAAGTATATGTAAATATTAAATCTATAACTTACCAGAGAACGGGCAAAAAAAAAACTTCTGCCCCAAAGAGCCCACATAGCGTTAAAAACATTGCACAGTTTTAACACGGAAGAAAGGAATCTAAACAATGCGAAAATCAAATAGCGATGCCAATGTGTGTAGATGTGCACACCACAATATTATTAACTATTTAATAATGTTATCATCTATCTATGGGTAGCTTCAAAGATATTGCTTGGCGATACGGGAATTCTATTTTGGTGAGCTAAAAGGTGGTCGACGTAACAGAGGCGCCCTACCGAAAGGCTTCAAAGACCAGCTTAGGCGTCAACTTTCCTTGCCTGACATAGAAGAGAGCACCTGGCTGCATGCGGCGTTGGAACGAGACAGCTGGAGGTCACTCACGAAGGCCGCGGGATACACATTTGAGACCAAAAGAAAATCTGCTGCCGAGGACAAACGCAGACGGCTAAAAGAAAATCTAAATCGACCACCTGCGGACAATGGTCATGCTTGCACTGGATGTGGCAAAATATGTAGGTCACAACTGGGGCTGCGCAGCCACGGGAAATACTGTATTCCTCAGTAATCTTCGGACTCGAAGACAAGCCTTATTATCTGTTTTTCCAATTCTTTTTATTTTTAGACTAAAGGCTTTGCATAAAGCTAACACAAAGCGTAATATAAAAATAATATAAAAAGTTACCATATGTTTAAAAACAATAAAAAAAATTATAAAGTTAGTTTTCAGAGCAGGGATCAGTGGCGTAGCGAGGATGTGGTCTGAATTCAAAAGTTTCCCCTTGCCCAAACTTAAGGGGTCCCCAATCGAATTTCCTTTTTTTTTTTACTATCCACATTAACAAGTCAAAATGCCTTTAAAATTTTTTTTTCTAATAATAATATATTAATAATCTTTATTGTCCGTATGGACATTTTTCTTACAATTTGTGCATTACACCAAACAAAAAACATTATAACTATAAGAAACATATTACAATTCTTTGTAAACTAAACACAGTGGCGTAACATCCATGTCGCGAAGGAGTTTAATGAACCCGGGCCTACAACTATTAGGGGCTCAAAGCCTGGCAAGTGGGAGTTTCATTGCGTTTAGTCTCGTGGTCAATCTGGGCCCACCCGAGCCGATTAAAACTACCAGGCCATTGGTAAACTGGCCCACGAGACTAAACATGTTTCACTTTGAGAAACATTTGGAGGTTGGCTTGTAATATACCAATGTACTTTATTCATTCTGTCACAGTCTTAGTTGACATTTCATGATCTAAAGTTCACGTCATGTTAAGAGTTTAAAAGACACGTGGAATTCCTGATGTAGAAAACAGGAAGTAGAATGAATAAAGTTAGACTTAGAGATCAGTCAGTGTCAAGCAGACAAGTGAAGTCAAGTTAGAAGTCAAGTGTTATCCTTTGGACCGTGTGGTCAAGTGATTTTTAGTCCGCAACAGACAGTAGCGACTTAGAAAAGTCTGTAGTAATTTCAGTTAGAAAGTAACTTGTGGGCAGTTGTTGCCAGTGGTCTTTTGAGACATGTATTAGTTAATCTATATTTCTACACAGTGTTACCCGCTGAGATGCGGACGTGATTTGTAACTAACATATATTGGATACTTTTGATACCGCTGTTATGCGGATAGGATTGTTTATTATTTCTTGACTTGTAGCACTAACAAGGAGTGCAGTGTATTATTATTATCATTGTAGTAAAATAAACTTCATGTTTGTCTGCTGAAACGGACTTAGGTCAGTTTATACTATTTGTCTTGTCACGTGTCAAGAGCACCTCAGGAAGCAAGAACTCAGTATTACACGACATTCGCATTTTGCGACCTTACACCATTAAACCTGTCATTGACATTTTTGGTAGCCAGTATGTTGTGTTCTAGACACGCACGGACTCAAAACTCAAACACCACTCAAGCGAAACCATTCACAAGTATTCAAGTAGATCATCATTGAACTAACCTGAGCCTGCACTTTCTCACCGGTTGACCTGACCCGTATTTACTAGAGTCCACTTTATCATTGACCAATTCGAACTTAACATCAATAGCTTGTATATTTTAAACCTGGTCAATGCCTATTTCTCCACTATTGTCGACAACTTGAGAAACTTCAAAGCTTCCTATTCACACCAAAAACTACTTAATGTTGACGCTCAATAACATGTGAACAATTTCGAGATCAAAATTTTTAGCCCAAAGTTATTCGTAAAACTCAGAACCAAACACAGATACAAGAAAACAATTTTATATATGAACATGATCAAAAGTATATAGTTGGAAATGATATGGGATTTAAATTTAAAGACGTTTGTTGCGCTTAGTTAGAATTTATAAACGATTTGAGGAAAGCCCAGCAAATTCATTATGTCTTTTTAACGATAATTGGCATGTTTATCCTGATCATTATGTGACATTACTTAGACTTACGTCCTTCCGCGCCGTTCGGCGCATTGGGCGGCAAGCTGTTTCCACAAGGATCTGTCATTAGCAATGTCAGAAGCCTCCTCCCACCTGGTGTCCACTGTTCTGAGGTCCTCCATGAAGGTGTGGCGCCAAGTAATACGAGGTGTGATATTTTAAATTATTTAAAACTGCTAAGAATATTCAGATATTTTTTATCAGCACCGGTATATTTTAAAATAAAAAATAAAAATT
The DNA here is from genome assembly GCF_947242115.1 of Biomphalaria glabrata. Taxonomy (NCBI): domain Eukaryota; kingdom Metazoa; phylum Mollusca; class Gastropoda; family Planorbidae; genus Biomphalaria; species Biomphalaria glabrata. The sequence goes on along the minus strand of NC_074718.1, from coordinate 40,347,700 downwards.
TTCTATACAAATATTTAGATGTGATTAATTAAATAATATACCGATGCATTGAGTGCATTGGCAGATGCGGGTGAGCAGCTTGCTTAGTACCAAGCACCCAGTGTTGCCGGGCAAGTTGTGGCGGGATAGCACTTTATGGATCGAGGGCTGCTCGGCTTAAGGCAGGCAGTAGCTATCCAGTGACGCTGAAAAGCCCCTCCTACCATCAAGAGTGGTCCCTGGCGTTCCAGCTTACGCCAATTAGCTAGGAACTGGTCGCCCACTTTTACGGTATACTGATGTATGCAAACGCGACATGAAGATCTTCAAAATCGACACTAGCAGCTGGGAAAAAAGTGGCATTAGATAAATTCACATTGGAGAGCGAGCATAAAGGGTCTCGGATTGCAGATGCTATACACAACAGAACCAGAAAAAAAAAGGGTGAAAATGCAACGGCGCCTGGTGATAACTTATGCCCAACCTGCAACCGCAGCTGTGTATCAAGGATTGGCCTCTTTAGTCACACAAGAAGTTGCAAAGGATCGTCTCTCGAGATGTATACATATATGTTCTAAATATTAAAGGACAAAAAAGTGAACTATAAGTTTTGTGGAACGTTTTAATTAGAAAATAATTCATTGGTGCATGGATAATAGAAAGCTTTTCTTCTTATAGGATTTTAAAAAAAAAGCATCTTAAAGGAAATACGATAATATTACACATCATAATATTATACAAGCAATAATACATTTTTAAAAATTGTAATAATGTATTTACACACCAAATTACAATTTATGTTATGAATAATAATTTTGACACCAAATGTCCTGGTGAGATAGATAAATAATTGTTGCCAATTTGATAAAAGCAATGAAATTAAAATTAATGAAAAATAGTACACTAGAAAAAAAAAAGTTTCCTTCCTAACAATTGTTATGATTGATTGATTGATTGTTATGTCAGGACAAACTTATAGAAATTTTTACTGTTGGATTAGCTTTATTGTGGTACAGGTATGGTGAAGTATTTAAAAAAAATTAAGGAATCTAAATGTCAAAATATCGGTGAAACTAAACATTGTTATTTACCAGCAGCCCTGCTTGAAGACACTAATTAAACATTTAGAATGCATAAGGAACTATGAAAAAATTACTATAAGCAAATTAATTATACATTTCAAACTATTAGCAACCAAGGATACATGGGTCAAAATTCAGAGTGCCCTCCTCACGACATACAGATTTCATAATTTTTTTTCATAACATTTCTAAAAGTCATTTAACTCTTTCTCTTCATATTTTCCTAGTTCCGATAGAATTATTAATTTTTGCTAATTTTTTATTTCACTGTCCTGTTAGGGTTAAAGTTTAATAACATTTTTTGTTTGTTGTCAGAAAATGTTATATTTGCTATTGAATTGTAGGGGAATACATGCTCCTGTTACACAACACAAACTAAAGTTTGTAACTCCAAACATCAATTTAGTTTAATGGGGTCAAATCAACATTGGCATCATCAATTAGGAGAGAAAGAGTTCAGGTCCTCTTTACATACTAAGTTAAAAATATAGAAATGGTGAGAAGAATGGCTAAATATTGTTTCCTATAGGTAGAGGAGACCTTTCCATTAGTGTCACTGTCGTCACTCTTGGGGCTTTTGTCACTGTCGTGACTATTGGGGCTTTTGTCATTGTTGTCACCATTGGGGCTTTTGTCATCGTAGTCATTATTGGGGCTTTTGTCATTGTCGTCACCATTGGGGCTTTTGTCATTGTCGTCATTATTGGGACTTTTGTCATTGTTGTCACCATTCGGGCTTTTGTCATTGTTGTCATTATTGGGACTTTTGTCATTGTTTTCACCATTCGGGCTTTTGTCATTGTTGTCATTATTGGGACTTTTGTCATTGTTGTCACCATTCGGGCTTTTGTCATTGTCGTCACCGTTGGGGCTTTTGTCATTGTTGTGGTTATTGTCGATTCTATCATTGTTATGACTGGGCGAATCTTTAACCCAAATAGTAAGTTGTTCTCGCGTTATCTCTTTGTCTTCTCTGTTCGTCGCGCAGCAGAAATATGTGGTTCCATTATCGCCTGCCTGTACTTTTTTGTGAATCTCAGAGGTGTAAGACATGGTGACGCAGCCAGTTTCACTAATCCATTTGTTTCCTTGTTGAAACAAAAGACCCTCTAGATAGGCTTCCTTAGCTGATGACAGATTTGCGAATTTCCAAAACACGTTTATGTTTGGTGGTCCCTTGGTAATAAACAATAGAATTCATAATATAAAGAAAAAAAATTTACTAAAATAATGTGAATCATTTGGCAGACATTGTAACAGTTACACTATTTTACGGGTTAAGAAAAGTGTGGGTGTAGACTTTGATATCTACTCAGAGACTCTTGAGTCCACCCAGCTCTATTGGTACCTGACATTAGTTGGGGAAAAAGCAAAGGCGGTTGGTCGCTGTGATGGCCACGTGACACTCTCGTAAGCCGTAGGCCACAGAAACAGATGACTTTTACATTATCTGCCCTATAGACCACAAGCTCTGAAAGGGGGAACTATATATATATATATATATATATATATATATATATAGATAGATAGATAGATAGATAGAATTGCGGTTATAATACTGCGAACCAGTTAAAACTGTATTTTAGCGAGCACCAGAGAGGTAAAATAATCCTGTTTTTGAAATTTTATGTATAACATGTGACCTCTTGATAACTAAATCAGCCAGTGAGCGAGTCGTACTGTGCTCTTATAAACTAGATGAAAAGACCACATTCACATATTGGTAATGCTACCAGACAGGAAAACCAGTGACTTGGGCAGAATTTAAGTCATTGGTTAACTTGTATGACTAAATTCATGACGCGTAGGACGTAATCATCTTCTTTTTTTTTTTTTTAAATAACGTCTGTATTAAATAAGATTTAAAAAATAATTAAAAAAGGCTTTTTAAAATTTTTGTTATTGATTTTCCTTGTGTTCATTTATATTTTTAAAAGAGCGTTAATGTTCACCTTCTAAATTTTGGTCTGATATAAAAAAAAAAAAGATCTGCTAACGCAACAATATAATAAATAGAGTTAGAGGTAAAACCAATTGAACTTTTTAAACTTAGGGAATGTTCGTGCGTGTGTGTGTTCTAGTGTAGGGAGAGAACTCAGGAGAACATTTTGTATGCAGTCAGAAAACGAAAGTTACAAGCAAATAGTGGAGGTTGGAAGTAGCTATTGTCCCCCTCCCTCCCTCCCTCATTATTTAACTCTTTACCTTCGCAATTATTTTCCATTTTCTGACAGAACTGTTCATTGTTCACATTTGTACATTCCCACCCTGTTAGGGTTAAACTTCCATAACATTTTTGTTTGTAATCAGAAAACATCACTTTTGGTATAGAACTATTGGAGACTGCAGGCTCTTTTTTTTTATGTAACACAAACACACGTTTATAAAACCAAAAATTAATTTAATTTAATTGGGGTTCAAATCAACGAATTAGGAGAGAAAAAGTTAAAACTGTGCATCGCCACATTAGACAAGTGTTACTCACTGTAACAGTGCAGGTCAATGTAACATTTGCTCCAGCTTCAGTTGTTACTGAGAGCTTGCCAGTTTCCGTGGGCGTTGCAAAACTCAAGTCAATGGTTGTCGGAGCTGGAACAAGAAGCAGAACGTACATTGATATTTTTCCAACTATTTAAGAAGAATACATGAGTTACGTGTGGAAATAATTATTGGAGCATGAAATGGCCGGGCTTAGATAGATGGAGCCCTGATCATGATAGGCTAGATTTATGTTTACAATATATGTCCATTTGAAAATGTGGGTCACCGAAGCGTTGCCCAGTTTGATGCGAATGACGTTATTCATAGATTAGTTAATTTGTTAAATCTCATGACTTGTTTCAAAAGCTTGGTTTTGTCTCCCAGATCACATGACTTGTTTCAAAAGCTTGGTTTTGTCTCCCAGATCACATGACTTGTTTCAAAAGCTTGGTTTTGTCTCCCAGATCACATGACTTGTTTCCAAAAGCTTGTTTTGACTCCCAGATCACATGACTTGTTTCCAAAAGCTTGGTTTTGACTCCCAGATCACATGACTTGTTTCAAAAGCTTGGTTTTGTCTCCCAGATCACATGACTTGTTTCCAAAAGCTTGTTTTGACTCCCAGATCACATGACTTGTTTCAAAAGCTTGGTTTTGTCTCCCAGATCACATGACTTGTTTCAAAAGCTTGGTTTTGTCTCCCAGATCACATGACTTGTTTCTAAAGCTTAATTTGGTCTTCCAGATCACATGACTTGTTTCAAAAGCTTGGTTTTGTCTTCCAGATCACATGACTTGTTTCTAAAGCTTAATTTGGTCTTCCAGATCACATGAGTTGTTTCAAAAGCTTGGTTTTGACTCCCAGATCACATGACTTGTTTCAAAAGCTTGGTTTTGACTCCCAGATCACATGACTTGTTTCCAAAAGCTTGGTTTTGTCTCCCAGATCACATGACTTGTTTCAAAAGCTTGGTTTTGTCTCCCAGATCACATGACTTGTTTCAAAAGCTTGGTTTTGTCTCCCAGATCACATGACTTGTTTCAAAAGCTTGGTTTTGTCTCCCAGATCACATGACTTGTTTCAAAAGCTTGGTTTTGTCTCCCAGATCACATGACTTGTTTCAAAAGCTTGGTTTTGTCTCCCAGATCACATGACTTGTTTCTAAAGCTTAATTTGGTCTTCCAGATCACATGACTTTTTTCAAAAGCTTGGTTTTGTCTTCCAGATCACATGACTTGTTTCTAAAGCTTAATTTGGTCTTCCAGATCACATGACTTGTTTCAAAAGCTTGGTTTTGACTCCCAGATCACATGACTTGTTTCAAAAGCTTGGTTTTGACTCCCAGATCACATGACTTGTTTCAAAAGCTTGGTTTTGTCTCCCAGATCACATGACTTGTTTCAAAAGCTTGGTTTTGTCTCCCAGATCACATGACTTGTTTCAAAAGCTTGGTTTTGTCTCCCAGATCACATGACTTGTTTCCAAAAGCTTGTTTTGACTCCCAGATCACATGACTTGTTTCCAAAAGCTTGGTTTTGACTCCCAGATCACATGACTTGTTTCAAAAGCTTGGTTTTGTCTCCCAGATCACATGACTTGTTTCCAAAAGCTTGTTTTGACTCCCAGATCACATGACTTGTTTCAAAAGCTTGGTTTTGTCTCCCAGATCACATGACTTGTTTCAAAAGCTTGGTTTTGTCTCCCAGATCACATGACTTGTTTCTAAAGCTTAATTTGGTCTTCCAGATCACATGACTTGTTTCAAAAGCTTGGTTTTGTCTTCCAGATCACATGACTTGTTTCTAAAGCTTAATTTGGTCTTCCAGATCACATGAGTTGTTTCAAAAGCTTGGTTTTGACTCCCAGATCACATGACTTGTTTCAAAAGCTTGGTTTTGACTCCCAGATCACATGACTTGTTTCCAAAAGCTTGGTTTTGTCTCCCAGATCACATGACTTGTTTCAAAAGCTTGGTTTTGTCTCCCAGATCACATGACTTGTTTCAAAAGCTTGGTTTTGTCTCCCAGATCACATGACTTGTTTCAAAAGCTTGGTTTTGTCTCCCAGATCACATGACTTGTTTCAAAAGCTTGGTTTTGTCTCCCAGATCACATGACTTGTTTCAAAAGCTTGGTTTTGTCTCCCAGATCACATGACTTGTTTCTAAAGCTTAATTTGGTCTTCCAGATCACATGACTTTTTTCAAAAGCTTGGTTTTGTCTTCCAGATCACATGACTTGTTTCTAAAGCTTAATTTGGTCTTCCAGATCACATGACTTGTTTCAAAAGCTTGGTTTTGACTCCCAGATCACATGACTTGTTTCAAAAGCTTGGTTTTGACTCCCAGATCACATGACTTGTTTCAAAAGCTTGGTTTTGTCTCCCAGATCACATGACTTGTTTCAAAAGCTTGGTTTTGTCTCCCAGATCACATGACTTGTTTCAAAAGCTTGGTTTTGTCTCCCAGATCACATGACTTGTTTCTAAAGCTTAATTTGGTCTTCCAGATCACATGTCTTGTTTCCAAAAGCTTGGTTTTGACTCCCAGATCACATGACTTGTTTCAAAAGCTTGGTTTTGTCTCCAAGATCACATGACTTGTTTCTAAAGCTTAATTTGGTCTTCCAGATCACATGTCTTGTTTCCAAAAGCTTGGTTTCGTCTTCCAGATCACATGACTTGTTTCAAAAGCTTGGTTTTGTCTCCCAGATCACATGACTTGTTTCTAAAGCTTAATTTGGTCTTCCAGATCACATGTCTTGTTTCCAAAAGCTTGGTTTTGACTCCCAGATCACATGACTTGTTTCAAAAGCTTGGTTTTGTTTCCAAGATCACATGACTTGTTTCAAAAGCTTGGTTTTGACTCCCAGATCACACGACTTGTTTCTAAAGCTTAATTTGGTCTTCCAGATCACATGACTTGTTTCAAAAGCTTGGTTTTGTCTCCCAGATCACATGACTTGTTTCTAAAGCTTAATTTGGTCTTCCAGATCACATGACTTGTTTCAAAAGCTTGGTTTTGTCTTCCAGATCACATGACTTGTTTCTAAAGCTTAATTTGGTCTTCCAGATCACATGACAGAAGTCTGGAGGTCCCTGTATGCCTCTAGTTAAAACACACTGAAGAGCATGCTGTGCAGAATATCTTTTCATTTAGTTCAATGCTTTCGAACTCAGTTCATTAAAATAAAACTAGTAGCCGCATTTATTGCGGACACCATAGGCGTAGCCAGGAAAATTATAGGGGGGGGGGGTATTGTATACCTAATACATGTTTGTACGTAATTAATCTTTATTGAAATCTGACCCTTCATTCTAACTGAAAACGCAATTGTACCATAGAATAGGTTCTTCCTGGCGATAGTGGAAAGACTGTAGACCTCCCGCCTCTTGCAAGCTAGGGGGTCTGGGGAAGCGCTGTGAGCTCTTCAAGTGGGTTCGGGGCGGACCCCCACCGCCAAGCACTATTTCCAATATTTAAAAAAAAAATGCATATTTTGGGGTATCTACAGTGCATTACCCTGCTATTAAAAAAATGTGGTTAAAAAAACAAATCTGCTATTCACTGCACTTTATTACTGGAGAGCAGCGATTGGTAGAAATGTGTAACCCCTATGGCTACGCTCATAGAATTTGGTGACTGTAGCTTGCTTGAGATTTTTTTTTTTCGACAAGGGACGTTTTACCGTTAAAACCATCTATTTCCTTTAAGAAACTCAGAACCCCATTAGCTACGCTCATAGAATTTGGTGACTGTAATTTGCTTGAGAAAAATATTGAAGAGGGGGTTATTAACCTCAAAGTTATCTGTAAGGGGTGGGTTAAACTCAAAACCATCTGGATGGGGGAATTTCAATTTGGGGGAGGGTGGGTTGAACCCCCCCCCCCCCCCCCGCAACCTCCCCTCGGGCTACGCCCATGGCGGACACTATATTTACATATAGAATTTACATTAGAAAAGAACGTAAACTATTTAAATTCATTTACCGGAAGTAGTCAACACATGTCCTTTATCTTTACGCAATTCCGTCTCGTCCGCAACTTCCGTGACGCACTGATATAGACCCGAATCGTTACATTGTAGTTCTCTTAGTGTTAGAATGAGACTTACAGTGGACCAGACCAAATTCCTTATCTCGAATTTAGCTGTCCATGGCTTTGAAGGTGGAAACAGCTAGGAAAAAAAGTTAAACCAAAACTGAAATCACGAAGAACAGCATTGGTAAAATAGCTGACAATAACTAGTCAGTAAACTATAATCGCGGTGGCCGGGTTCGAAGATTGTGATTTTTTAAGTTCGGGATCTTTGGACGCTTCTGATGGGTACCTGACAATAGTTTGGGAAAAGTAAAGGCGTTTGGTCGTTGTGATGGCCACATGACACCCTTGTTAACCGTGGGCCACAGAAACAGTTGACCTTTACATCATCCGCCCCATAGATTGCAAGGTCTGAAAGGGGAAATTTGTTTTTTAAAACTATAATCTACGTTGTTCTGACCAATAAAATAGGCCAGAAGGGTCTTCAAACCCACTCTGTTTGTGGACCTTTAGCCGAAACAGACCCTTACTAAGTTTGAGACATTCACGTGTGCGAAATTTATTGTATCAGTTCGTTTAAATCAGTCATGTGATAAATTTATAATAGTTCTAGACAAACACAATAGATCTGTATTTTTAACACTTGGTTTTTTTTGTTTAGCGCTTTTTCATGCTTTTAGCTTTCTCAATACTCAATGGTTCTATCACTTGTCTGGACCAGTTGGAAAAATGGTGGTTGGGAGGAGAATAAAGTGACATCTGTTACCGTTATTGGTTTTTAAAAGCATTTACAAAAAAAAAAAAACTATATATAATTAAATAAATACAAATAATAAAACAAATAAGGAATCGACCTGAACTCGAACTCGTGGTTTACACCTCCTCGGGTCGACAAACTAACCACTATGCTAGTTACCTACTTATTTCTAGAAAAAAAATTATAGTTATAAATTGTTTGTTTCAATTTAGAGCTGCAACTTAAAAGGGGAATAATTCAGTTTTTAACATCATTTCTGTTCAGAACTATTTCTTTCCCTTATTTGAAATACCAAATAAAATAATTAATTACCAATAACTAATTGTTCAATTGTTTGAAAATTGTTTCTTGCGTCGTCTGGCTGGTTCTTTGTTGAAGCTTGTTTTTGTTTTGGTTTGGATGGCTGGTTCTTTGTTGAAACTTGTTTTTGTTTTGGTTTGGATGGCTGGTTCTTTGTTGAAACTTGTTTTTGTTTTGGTTTGGGTAGCTGGTTCTTTGTTGAAGCTTGTTTTTGTTTTGGTTTGGATGGCTGGTTCTTTGTTGAAGCTTGTTTTTGTTTTGGTTTGGGTAGCTGGTTCTTTGTTGGAGCTTGTTTTTGTTTTGGTTTAAATGGCTGGTTCTTTGTTGGAGCTTGTTTTCCCCATTATTGGAAAAGTCCCGTCTTATGTTCCACATTCTGAATTATGCATACCAAGAGTTGCGATGACATGGAGGCCAATACAAACAAGCGCAAACATCGAGGTTCTCCTATACAATGTGCAAGCCATCGTTGCTCTGTAGGGAAAGTGCTTCTATCATGTAGAGATTCAAATCTATTTTCATTAACACGCCATGTCTTTATAATAAAAAATGCGTGGTGCATCCACAAATAGGATCTATTTTGAAGCACATTATTATGTTTTAAATATAAACATTAATACATTCTATAACAGATATTAATAGAACGAGGTCCACATTATACATGCGCCATGCCATGCGCACCGCTAGTGCAGAAGGTGCGCACGTCTAGAACCCAGACTGAAAAGGATGTCGACATTAAGAAGAGGGAGAACTATTTCTGCCCAAGTCAGTGCATATGTGAAAAGACTGGGTTCAAGGCCGTTGTTATAATGTACTTGTGATGTCCCTGTAAATAAACATCCTTGCCTCCTTGAGCTGCCTCCCTTGAGTTATTACTATATTAAATAGATACAAGGTGCACTCTTTACAATCCGATCAACTATCCAGCAGTGATATTCGACTGGAGCCGAATAAGACCAGATAATGAAAAATGGCCGAATATCGGCCAGAGTTGAAGCCGAAGCTACTATCCGATACACCCCTAATACATGCATACATAGTTACATGCATACATATATATATATGTGTGTGTGTTTAGATTTAATAGTTATGGTGACGTTTTCTTTTTTCCATACAGTTAATTGCATTTTAATGAGTGGTTAAATTACCAAAACTAAAGGAATTAAATATTTTTGAAAATAAAGTACAAAATAGTAAGTGTTGGGGGGGGGGCGGGGTTAGCCTGAACATAAATTTGAAAAAAAAAGTGTTTTTTTTGTTTTTTTTTTGTAGAAATAGTCTTTCTTAAGACAGTACATTAGTACTTACCTAATGAAAACTTATTTTAGATTAGTTTGTAATTTTGGCTCTTGTGTTTATGTTTGTGATGTTATCAGAGCGCCTCGAGCCTACATTTTGTTTGTTAACATTTTGTTATTCTTATTACTTACAAACAAACAAAAAAAAAAAAAAAAAAAAAAAGCAGTAATTCGAAACTGCAGATGAGCGATTTCACTCACTTGGTTCAACTTGAGTTCGCCGCTAGATTGCTCTAACAGACACAGAGTTTCCGAAGGCTCTTTTGTTGAGACCGAGACCTCGCCCATTTCAAGGCGTGATTCGTGCATTGTCCTTACAAGGGAGATAGACTTGAAAAACGTAGGTGGTGGAGGTGGCTTAACTCCGCTGGTCAGTTCGCAAGTATAGATGGCTAATTGGTTAACACCACCTGCTGTTTCGGCCATCCTGGATGATTGCCTGATAAATACCTTGTTGTCTTGAAGCGATGTGACTAAAACATAGATAACATTCAGTGTTTTTTTTTTTACATATGCAAATCAGAAGCAAATCATCACTAAAGTGATGTCAAACTAATGTTACATCTCTCCTACTATCCAGGCTCTCCTCACACTGCACCAGACGACACAACGAACTTAAAGAACCTCACAACTCAGGGCTCCAAAGTATCAGTCAGTTTAATTTCAAATACATCACAATTGGCAACAACATTAACATTAATTATCTTTTTTATAGGGTCTCTACTGGCCTTCTAGAAACGCATGGAACGTCGCTTGACCACTCGCTTGACCACTCGCTTGATTACATTCGCCATGACTTACGTGTGTGATCTTTACGACACTGGTCCTTGCCAAACTGGTGTGTATTGTCACTAGTCACGGTTGAGCGCTCGTCCTGCGCTGGACTGGGGCGAGTTGGGTAGGCTAAAAACACACAGCATCTGCGTCACCACCAGGTTTACAACACTCTTTATATGTCTTACACATTCAAACTTAAATGCATCGAGCATTTGCCGTTCCTTTTGGGTCAGTTTTGTTTGCGCGACAGGGGAGGGGATGTTGAGAGGGCGACTTCTTTCCAACTAAAACTTTTATATCCTAATTCAAAATCATGACATGAAAAAACTGGCGAAGAAACTATAACTTTACGTTCGTTGTTGACAAAACATGGAAAGTGGCAGCTACCAGTGATTAGCTACATTGTTCATGATGTAGATCAGAGTCCCAGTGGTCACTTTTGTCGGTGGGAGGGATTCTAGCGATCTCCAACATTCCTGTTTTTTTTTTTGTTTAGTACATTCTTCTTCTTCTTTCTTCTTCTTCGTTCTCATTGTTATGTTGGAGTGTTCAGATGGCTAGACCAATACATGAGATGAACTGCGCAGTGGTTTCCAGGGAGCTCTCCATATAGTTTTCTTTCTATTGGGGTGTTTTGGGGCCAGTGTCTTATACGGGCCTCTTGGTAAAGAGAGCAGTTTTGGAGGACGTGGTCGGCATTCTCTGGTGATACTCCACATGGGCAGATTTCACTGGTTCCAATTTTGAGCTTCTGGTACATGTGTTGTCGCATTCTGTTGTGTCCGGTCCTGAGTCGAAAGATTAGACGTTGGTCTTGTCGGGATAGATTATAGTACACAAAAATAGGACGAAATCCACAAAACGCAATGCATCATTAAATATGAAGGACAACAAAGCTCCACTCTTAAGCAGGGCTCCTGGAATGTACGAATATTGCAAACCTGGCTCAGTGATAACTAACTGGATATCAGCGATGCAAGACAATCTGCACTAACACATGTTGAACTGTCAAGGCTTAAGCTTATTCCATGCAACTCGCGACGCACAAACGGACGTCAGGGAATGTATCGCAGTTAAGAACACACTGCTTAAGAAAGTCAATATAGATTACGTAAAAAAAAAAAAGCATTCTTACCTATTATATTGAGTAGGATTGTCAAACGTAGATTCATAGCGATTTAAAGACACGTTAATTTTCTAACCGGCAAACCTTCTGAAATTGAGCCTTTAAAAGGAAAAACATATTTATACAGATAGGTTTTATTTTTAAACAAGTTTTACATGTCTGGACAACTTTTTTTTTTTATTCATAAGAGACGTGCCCAAAAGAAGTAGGCCTAACCTTCCCCCCCCCCCCCCCAAAAAAAAAAAAGAAAACTTTATGTAATTAAAAACAAAGTAAAACGCTTAAAATAAACAAGTAAAACATTTAAAATACTTTTTTTTTGTAAAGAGACATTAACAATTTTATGCAACTCGTTGTTCCCCTCTAAAAAACTAATGAATGTGAGATTTAAAAACGATGAACCATTTTTTTACCAAAGGGCGATAGTACTCACCTACCAGAGAAAGTATCCTGGCCAAGCGAATGTTTAGATGTACACTTGATCTAGTTAGAGAAATAGTAGGCATATTCTTGAGTTGGGTTAAAGGTGACCATCGAATACGGATACAAGCAAAAATAAAATATTTAAAAACAAGCTAAACTAAGGGGAAAACCTTAACATTTACATCTACATCTCTCAATACTGTAATATTTATTTCCTATATTTGCTATCAAACAAAATAAATGTATAACCACTATTTAATTAACTAATTAGTTGATTAAAAAAAATGATTTATGTCTTGTTAGGAACCACTCATAATCAAACAAAGTTTGAACTCGATCAGAGTATGGTAAGCGGGAGATGGACCTTAAACTTGGTATCAGACAAGAGTTGATAAAACAATATAAGTTTTGAAAAATGACTTCAACTTTAATCGACATACTCGACAATCTATTATGTGATGAATATTTACAGTTTTCTGAAATCATGTTGTAGTTGGTTTTTTTTTTTTTTGTATAAGCTATGGAATAAAAAAGATTACAATTTAGCATAACTTGCATTCATGTATAGACAATATGGAAGTGAAGTGTGAATCGATCTGGCACACCTAGAGATGTGTTTAACCCTCCATCATCTCATTCTCCGCTACACCATGCAGCCCGTCTCTTCATCTCAAGCTTGACGATTCTGTTGCAGACTGTACTAGATCTAGACTCTAGGACTTAGTTGGCTTCAATGTTGCCCCACAACTAGATGACTAAAATCTACTAGATCTATATCTTATCTTATCTTATCTCATATAATACAGATGTTACTTCAAAAAGAAGATGATTACGACCTACGCGTCATGCATTTAGTCATGCATATTAACCAATGACTTAAATTCTGCCAAGTCACTGGTTTTCCTGGCTAGCTCAGGCAACCCATTCCATGCTCTAATAGCACTATGGAAGAAGGACTATTTGTACTAATTTGTCCTAACATATGGTTCTATAGTTCTATATGCTAGAAATAGTAGACTCTAGTTCTCTCAAATAATACGTTAACCATCATGTTATCGACTCTGCTGGAAAATTATGACGAATTGAGAGCCCAGGCATAAGAACAGCCCCCCTCCACACACACACAAGAGAAAGTGTATGTAAACATGAAATCTATAACTTACCAGAGAACGGGGAATACTAAAGTTCTGCCCCTGTAGAGCCTACATAGCTCTAGAAACAGTCTACAGTGTCAGGACGGAAGACAGGAGTCAAGACATTGCGAAAATAAAATAGCGATGCCAAACTGTGCAGATGTGCACACCACAATACTATCTATCTATCTATCTATCTATCTATCTATCTATCTATCTATCTATCTATCTATCTATCTATCTATCTATCTATCTATCTATATCTGTCTATATCTGTCTATCTATCTATCTATCTATCTATCTATCTATCTATATATCTATCTATATCTGTCTATCTATCTATCTATCTATCTATCTATCTATCTATCTATCTATCTATCTATCTATCTATCTATCTATCTATATCTGTCTATCTATCTATCTATCTATCTATCTATCTATCTATCTATCTATCTATATATGTCTATCTATCTATCTATCTATCTATCTATCTATCTATCTATCTATCTATCTATCTATCTATTTATTTTTCTTTGGCAGGTCTGTACGACGAGGTCTTATCTTATCTGATACAGACGTTACAACAAAAAAGAAGATGATTACGTCCTACGCGTCATGCATTTAGTCATGCATATTAACCAATGACGTAAATTCTTTAAGTCAGTTGTTTTCCTGGCTAACTCAGGCAACCCAATTCCATGCTCTAATAGCGCTAAGGAAAAAAGAGCATCTGTACAAATTTGTCCTAGCATATGGAACAAGGAATTTGCGTTTATGCGTTGTGTCTATCTGAGTATTTTATTAATGAGCTATTGGTCTAAACTGCCCACAGGTTGTGACGTTGCAGGTGAATGTTGAGGCCCTTTATAACGAATGGTCTCGGTTAGATGAGCAACCACTTGTGGATAAACGATAACTTTCGGAAAGAGAAGACAGACATATCAACAATAGAACCCAATGAAGGCTGCTGGACATATTTGTATTTGCTGTCATCACATTGCTCGTATTCGTGTCCTAAGTGTAGTATATAGAAGTGGACACACTCAATAAAATCAACGTTGTGTTCTGCGGCCTCCATGCCGATTTAGGGCGCCACTTCTATACATGATGTAATCAGGACAACATAAAATGTACTTTTTAAACGACAATGAATATATGCGGGGGAGGCACTCCATATATGGCTTTTTTTTTTAGTACATGACGGATATTGGCCATAGGTCAGGGGTCGGCAACCTGCGGCTCGCGAGCCACATGCGGCTCTTTGGCTGTGAAGCTGCGGCTCTTTAGTTCCATTCGAAAATATTAATTATTTTATCGAAACATTTTTTTAAAATAGTTCTGAAATGTTTTAAAGAGCATTAGGCACCGATTCTATTTCTCAGCCACTTGTACTCGCTTTTCACCACACCCCTTCCCCGTGACACGCGTCGTCACTGTCGTCAGTCCGTCGGAAGCTCTTGAATGACTCAGTCGTCGGATGTTTTTATGTAGGTTTTAATTCTCTTTCGACGCAAGACAAATTGGCATTTTCACCACTCGATTTGGCTGTGACGTATAGTGTGTTGTTTTAAATAAATGAGTTTTAAGTACATAGAAGGGATTATCTTCTCAAAGTTAGAAGCAATCTATCAGTAACGCTAATCTGGTAGACTTTGCGGTACCACTGGAAATTGCACAAAAAGGCAATCCATTTACAGATGGTGAGTATGTCAAGACTGCTTCCTGCAGGCATCTGAAGAACTGTTTCGTGATTTCAAAAAACAAACCATAAATCTTGAAAAAAAAAAAGATTTGCCACTATTCGCTAAAACAGTGCAAGATAGAATATCTAAAATGTCTTCAAATGTAACATATTCGAGGGTGAAAGATATTCAGCTTCTGTCTTATCACTTGCTGTGGATGAGTCTTGCGACATATACACAGGGTACAAATTGCCCTTTCTGTCAGGAATATGTCTTCCCAAAGTCCAAAAGAAGAACTTCTAAGATTGCTACCACTCCCAAGACAAACTAAAGGGGAATATAGAATGCCGTTCAAGAATACATTGAAGACAATAAGATCGATTTAAATAAAATCATTTCAAAAGCAACTTATGGAGCCAGAATATGACAGGAAAAAAAAGGGACAACAAAGATTCTTCGAAGCAAAATAAACCATGGAATTCTTACATTTCACTACATAATACACCAAGTAGCGCTTTGTGCCCAAAACAATTTCTACCGAAATAGTTAAGGTCATAAATTTGGTAATCAGGATTGTTAACAGCATCTTGTCAAAAGCCTTCTACCATCGTCAGTTTCAAGACTTCTTAAAAAAAATGGAGACTCAGTATTCAGACCTCCTTCTTCCCAATTAAGTGCGAGGGCTTTCCAAAGGTTGAAACGTTTTGCTTTGCCTTTGTGCTTGAATGAAATAAATACATTTCTAAATGAAAAAGGCGTTAACCACCCTGAATTAGAGAACGACTAATAGTTGCAAAAAGTTTACTTTATGGTGGATATAACAGAAAAGTTAAATAAGCTGAATCTAAAACTGCAAGGAAAGGGAAACATAGCCTATGTTTTGGTAGAAGAAATTGTTGTTTTTTTTAAGAAAAAATTATTTATTTTTTTTACAGAAGATATTCAGAGCGGTAAGTTACTTCATTTTCAATGTCTAAAGCAGTATCGCGATAAAATCAGTGCAACATTTGACACGAATTACTTTAGCACAGTTATAAAAAAAATCAAAGATGAATTTCTTGACAGATTTGAGCAGTTCAAAACCAACAAAACCATTCAAGCATTCCTGGTGCACCATCTCAACACAAATAGTAACGAAATCTACATCAACATATATGATTTGATGCTGGATCAAATGCAATTACTCGATTTAAAAAGTAAAGCTTTGTGGGGTAGAAAGTTTAGAGTTAAAAAACAAGTTGGAAGTGTTGGAAATGTACTTAACGCAACAAAAAATTGGAAAGCTTTCAAAGGAATGCCGCGAGTTGATTCTGCGCATGGTATAATCTTCCAGATTTCTATAAAGTTGGTGAAGAAGTTGGCATTTGGAATGCTGACTATCTTTGGAATGACATATTTGTGCGAGCAAGCGTTCTATGGCTGGAATATAATTAAAAGAGAAGTATGAAAACAACTAATACATGAAAATCCGGAGTTTCAAACTAAAAACAAGTTATGAGCCAAATTATCCAAACTTTCTAAAACCTTGCAAAGCCATCGCTCCCATTGCATTTATTTGCTCAATTGTTTTTTTATTGAAGAATAAATAGTGTGAGTACTATTTATAGTTGGCAGGCGAGAAAAAAAGTTTGTGGCTCTTTTAAAACTTTGAAATTTTGTAAATTGTACTTTTTGGCTCTTTTTTTTTTTTTTTTTTTTTTTTTTTTTTTTTTTTTTTTTTTTTTTAAAAAGGAAACCTCAGAATTTGCGCTATTCAGTTTTAGCTTTATCATCATAGGAATCCTTGGGCTTTATGCCTCTTTTCTTTGCCTCTTTTTTGGGCTTTATATGCCTCTTTTATGGGCCATCTTGCCTCTTTTGTGGGCTTTTTTTTTTTTTTTTTTTTTTTATATGTTTTTATTTGTAAGTTACCATAATTCACAAGTATTAAATCATAAACAATTGAAAAGTGATTAACCTAAACATATAATAACGGTAATAGAAATATTATTTAGTATCAAAGACATACTACCTAACCAATGAACCCCCTAAAGACAGAAAAATGATACAAGTATACTCTACTCCAGAACAATCAACACAATATCAGATATCCCTGACCCCCAACACCCTATTTCTGAAAAACTACATGAGCATTATACAGGTATATGAAAATCAAACTAGATAATTCTCTACCCTAAAGTCCATTATTTTTCTAAATGTTAATTCCAAGTGATTAGGATCAAACACCTTATTATTATGTAGACATTTGAGCCAGGTAGCCCAAACAAGATTCCTGTATTCGGAAACAATAATCAAGTTAAAGTTATGTATCATTTTATTTTTTAGTTTTGGCAGCTTGTTTAAAATAATAGACAAGTTAACATTTACATAATTGCCACAGTTTGCTTCCAATAGGTCCATTACAGTACTTCTAACTTGAAGGAATAATGGACATTCCAAATACATGTGTTTTTCGTTATCAGCATTTTCAAGGTGGCATAATATACATTCACGGTCATTTGCCCGTCTTCTAACCATAGGGGTCATCCCAAAGATAAGTCTATAACTAATCTCTCTAGCTTTTGGTGGGATATGTTTACTGTGTAGGTTTATGAATGTGTCCTTGAATTCTGAGTTCATTTTGGCTCTTACGACTAAGAAGGTTGCCGACCCCTGCCATGGGTAATTACTGTGTACACAAATACAATTTTTATCATATTATAATTAACTAGTTGAACATTATTTTTTTGGTTTTTAATATTTTGCATAAAATTTAATGTAAAAAAATGTAAAACTACAGATGTTATTTGTCGCTGAATAATTATGTTATAATGAAATGTGTTAGCTTTTACCTTTGCCTATGCCTTAGTCTGTTGGACAGTTGGACTCGTCGACCCTCTTTCTCCATTCCTCTCTGTCTTTTGCCTTGTCTTTTGTCTTCTTTAGAACCTCTTTCAATGGCAGGCCCGTCCACTCTTTCTCTTTCTCTGTCTGCCTCTTCTTCTTTTTCCTGGTACTGTTCCCTAAAGAAATGTATGTTATGTACTTTGAAATGAATGTAGCTACTTCTACCCGACACAATGAATTCGTTACGAAGTTACAAAGTCAAAATTAAAAAAAAAAATTCCCCCAATAAAGGGGCAACGGCCAGATCTATATTGTACAGGCCATAAGATGAGCTAGCAAGGAAAACCATTGACTTGGCAGAATTTAAGTCATTGGTTAATATGCATGACTGCGTAGGACGTAACCATCTTCTTTTGAAGTGACGTCTGTATTATATAAAATAAGATAAAAAAAAATTAATCAGAAAACAAAATTAAAGATGTACTTAGATTTTCGCAATAGAGGGCCAATAATCAACAAGAATATGAACTCCAGTAAAACTTTTCTTTAAAATAATAACACGGTTGCATACCTTAGTTCAGCCAATCTCTATTTAAGAGGGGGAATGTCGGTGCGTAGGTTATGGTATTCTAGCACCAATGTTTATTAGGTGCACAATTTTTGAACGCACTTTCTTTCGGTGCCTTGTTTTAAAGCTTATGGAGTGGTCTGGTTAGTATGCTGGTGTAACGTTTCTTTGAGACTCCTGGGTGTACCCCTGTTTAGGGGAATTAGTATGGGATTGGAAGTCTACACATGAGACTAGAGTCAGCAGTGCGTTTTGTTGTGCTTGTGCGTACTAATGTGTTACGTTGTGGGACAGCAAGGGGGAGAATGATCAGTTAATTAATTTAACAATTATATTATAACATTTGCTAACTTCAAGGATATTATTTCATCAGTTAGTCATCATAAAGTACATTCATCCAATTAAACACGTATATTCTTAACATGTAGTCGATTGTTTATTGTAAGCATGAAGGTGCCTGTTGGATGTCAGGGGCTCGGACGAACGAGCTAAGGCTTTCGACAAAACCCTGACTGTTGGGTGTTTTGATGTCAATGTAGGGCATTGTAGGGTATCCTCAAATTGTTAAGTGTACGAATATAATTAGATCTTTTGTGAGGTGACAGAATATCTTTATAATAAATTACAGACATAATTACGCCAATCTAGTCATGCATGTTAATCGGTGACTTAAACTCTGCTAAGTAGTTGGTTTTCCTGGGTGATTTATTCAACCCATTCTATGCTCTAATAGCACTAGGTAATGTTAAGTACTTATTTAGTTTACTGTCGCACTGTGGTAGGCGAAAGCTACACTTAGTGACGTCACGAAAGAGGGGTTTAGTGTATTCATGTAGTATTTTACTACAATATGTTTATTCAGTCAGCGTCCAAGCATATAAAAATGTGGCCATGACCAGGGAGCGTATCAGTCTGATTTTGGCTCCGAGGGCTAAGTCTTTCCATATTATTTTAAGTTTTGAAAGAGCTGCTGTGGACTGTGTTATTCGGGTTTTGTTCCCTCATCTGAGACAATAGCTCCGAGGTATTTGAAACTACTGGCACTAGTCAGCGTTTCACCTCCAATACTGATGTCGCTTTTAAACCCCTTTTGGCTATTGTCATAATTTGAATTTTTTTCGGCATTTATTTGCATGCCATATGCTGCGGAAGTCTTGTCAATGCGCATCACCAGGTCAGCTAGTTCTTCTTCTGTCCCTGCTAGGCCATCAATGTCATCTGCGAAGCGCAAGTTAGTAATTCTTCTTTCTTCAATGCTAACAGTACCTTCATTACCCTCGAGAGCATCTTCCATTAGAGAGGAGGATCCTAGCAATGGAACTGAGTTGCTACAGAAGGATCCTACGTCTCACAAAGACCGCACCACAAACCAGGAGATTACAGAGATGGTTACTGCAGCAATCGGACCACATGATGACCTGCTAACTATTGTAAAAAACAGCAAGCTTAAAATTTATGGCCATATTACAAGATCTACGGGGCTCGCAAAGACCTTCCTTCAGAGAACAGTACCAGGAAAAAGAAGAAGAGGCAGACAGAAAGCGATGGGAGGACAACATATAAGAATGGACGGTTTTAAACAAGCAAAAGACAAGGAGGAATGGAGAAAGACGGTCGACAAGTCTTGCTTGGTGCCCCAAAGGTCCAACAACTAAGGGATAGGTAAAGGTAAAAAAAATGTCTATTCAGTTCATAATTTCATGGAACCTGGAGCCTTCTGGGTGGGAAATACCTAGCACGAATCTTGAAAAGGGCTTTAACTATTTTCCTAGATATTTGATAGTTGTATATCGTTGGGAAAAGAATTACTAGCTCGTTGGTCACACTGGGAAAACTCGTCTGCCATTATAATGTTTCAATGTTTAAAAAAAAATCTAAATTTGGCTAGAGGACTAGAACATATGTATCCTGCACAGCCATACTTCTTCGGGTATTTCCGCATGTAGATCGTAATCATTTAAGACAGGGATTCTCAGCCTGTGAGTCGCGACCCCTTTGGAGGTTGAATGACAATGTTCCAGGGGTCGCCTAAAACCAATGGAAATTTTTATTTTCTGTCTATTGTTCATGGTAAGTTTTATTTTTGTTATTTCTTACGTAACACGCACACAGATGGTCTACATTGACAATCTAATGTAGGAAGTCAATGAATATGATTCAGATTCGGACGTTACCAAAATATATCATACAGCGAATGTGTATTGTCAATACAATGAAATAAAAATGGGGGTGTGGGGTGGGAGAGAGAGGCCTTATTAAGAACACGAATTTATTACCACAAGACATAGACATAGACATAGACATAGACATCAATAAATATAGAATGGCCGATAAAAGAGTTTTATGAAACGAAAATTTGTGACTTGCAATTTTGTGTACTTTATTATACAGCATTTATGAGCAGTATAAAAGTTAAGTATTCATATCTATTTCAGCCATAACCTATATAAGTATTACATTATTTCCACTAGTGTTTTTTTTTTTGTTAAATCTCTAAGAATGAAGATCATGCAATTTTTCATAATTCGGAAATCCGAATACAATAGATATACATGTTTTCAAGTTACATAATGTTACTTCCTTCGGCCAGTCTATATTTATTTATGTCTATGAGTTTTGTTTGATCTCTAAGACTGAAGATCATGCAACTTTTCAGAATTCGGAAATCCGACAACGATAGATATATATGTTTTCAAGTTACATGAAGTTATTTCCTTTTTCCAGTCTATATTTATGTATGTCTATGGATATAGAACAATCTTTTATTTGAAGGTAGACTTTTTTCCATTGATAGTTATTTCGAAAATAAATGTCGCATGCAATTCTTTATACATTTCAAATTTGACTATTAAGTTATTATATGCAAAATTACCTTTAAGGCCTACACTTAAATAGGCCTATGAACGAAATAAATTTTACGGGAGGGGGTCGCAGCCTACTAGTGAATCGTACTAGGGGTCGTCGAGCTAAAAAGGTTTAGAACCGCTGATTTAAGAGATTAATAAATTAATGTTCAGAAGCATTTTCGAGACTTTTAAGTCTAGATGTAAAGGCCAATCATTAGAATATTATAAAGTCTAGCACATGTATATATTCTTACTACCAGGATTTTTTCTCGGGAGAAAGGGGAGGTAAAAAATGTCATCTAACATTTATTAGTTATTAAAAGCGAAACATTCATCATATAAGCTGTATACAGGAGTTTTTTTTTTACAAAAAAAGGAAAAGCAAAATTTCTTGTTCTACTGCTAACTCAATCTTTTGTCATAGTACAAATTTGACATCTGTTCCTCCTCCTATTAAGCTGAAATTTCGCATGCAATCTTCAGATGCATGTCAGAGACGACTTCATTTATTACTGAATTTTTATTTTTTCATTTAACACTACGGTAGTTCAGGAAGCTTACAACTGTGTGAGTATCTAATATCCGAAAATCTGTAATATCCTTTATTGCACATGACCGCCCCCATTATAATAGGATTAGAAAGTAGGATTTGATTAAAATATATTATATATATATATATATATATATATATATATATATTATATTTATTCTTCTTTTTATTTGTCTGATCTCTACCGTATCATTCACTTTAGTTGTCTGCATTTATGTCTGCATTTATGTCTGCATTTATGTCTGTATTTATGTCTGATTTATGTCTGCATTTATGTCTGTATTTATGTCTGCATTTATGTCTGCATTTATGTCTGCATTTATATCTGTATTTATATCTGTATTTATGTCTGTATTTATGTCTGCATTTATGTCTGCATTTGTGTCTGTATTTATGTCTGCGTTTATGTCTGCATTTATGTCTGTATTTATGTCTGCATTTATGTCTGTATTTATGTCTGCATTTATATCTGTATTTATATCTGTATTTATGTCTGTATTTATATCTGTATTTATGTCTGCATTTATGTCTGTATTTATGTCTGCATTTATGTCTGTATTAATGTCTGTATTTATATCTGTATTTATGTCTGTATTTATATCTGTATTTATATCTGTATTTATGTATGTATTTATGTCCGTATTTATATCTGTATTTATGTCTGCATTTATGTCTGCATTTATGTCTGTATTTATGTCTGCATTTATGTCTGTATTTATGTCTGCATTTATGTCTGTATTTATATCTGTATTTATGTCTGTATTTATGTCCGTATTTATATCTGTATTTATGTCTGCATTTATGTCTGCATTTATGTCTGTATTTATGTCTGCATTTATGTCTGTATTAATGTCTGTATTTATATCTGTATTTATGTCTGTATTTATATCTGTATTTATGTCTGTATTTATGTCTGCATTTATGTCTGTATTTATGTCTGCATTTATGTCTGTATTTATATCTGCATTTATGTCTGTATTTATGTCTGTATTCATGTCTGTATTTATGTCTGTATTTATGTCTGTATTTATGTCTGTATTTATGTCTTCATTTATGTCTGTATTCATGTCTGTATTTATGTCTGCATTTATGTCTGTATTTATGTCTGTATTTATGTCTGTATTTATGTCTGTATTTATGCCTGTATTTATGTCCGTATTTATGTCTATACCACATCGTCTTTGATCTACACCTTCACGGAGTCTAGCAAGCCTTGAACGGATGAAACATGGTATTAAGCTGAGTACTGATCTCACGTGCCGTGAACACCACCAACCAGAAGAACTATTCAAACCTACCCCCTTCAGAAAAAAGAACTTTCACATGTTTGGGTTCTGGGAGAAACGTTAAAAGAAAGGTCAAGAGCGCATGTCAAAGCGGAAGTGCTGACGACTGGAATGCCTCGGCGCCGCTAATTCAATTTGAAGGTGTACCCCTACCCCCCCCCCCCCTTCCTTTTCCCTCCCGAATTCAATGCCCCCAGGCGAAGCCAAGGAAGAAAAAAAAAAGTCCAAATTTATTTGATCTCTATGTATGGTGATTGGATTACCGCGCTCGCCTTTATCCTCATTCCAGAAGTGTCGCGTGCGAAGATTCGGTCATCCAGTAGCCCCAAATCACCGGACTATTGTACTGTCGAGATTTCCTCTTGACCATTTATCTTGTTTGGAATGTCCAACACATCGACTAATGACCGTTGCTGGACAGAGACCTACTACTGCGGCCATCTGTATGAGTGAGCCCCCTCCGGAAGGCACGTATCGGGCAGTGGACATGTCGCGGAGAGGTCAACAGCGCTTGTTTGTGAGCTCGGTGTTTGTCCGTTTGTTTATCTCTCTCCGCCACTTTCCTTGTCGGCAGGTGGCGCGAGGACTTCGTAGTAGTGTTTTATTTGCTGCTCCTTGAGGAGCCCCAAGTCAAGGGGGGGGGGGCAACTGTTTCCCTGCCTCGCCAGACTTAATGCTTCTTAGAGAACATGCAAAACACAAGCCCAGCAGGATTTCACTTGGGCGCAGAGTCAGGCGTGAAATTGTAAGAAGTGTATTGTGGTCCAGGCCACTCATTATAATTGGATTCTAATATTGTCTCCCCCCACCCCCTATAAGCTGACCTCTGCTTCATTAACCCTAACCCTAACTTTAAATTGGACGTTAATCTCCAACTACTTGGCCCACTATTTCATTTCTTTTTCTACTCTCCTCTCTTCTTACAAACTCCCCCTTTCAGCATTTCTGTACACCCCCCCCCCCAAAATACTTCATTCACACACTTCAACCTCTACTGGACAGTTGGTCACTCGCTGGTCACTTCGTGGGGGGACTCGACTTCAAAGTCTTGTCACGAAGTTCCACGAGTACGTCACTCTTCATTATCAATATTGATGTCCGCGGTACGAGTAGCGCCCCTTGAATGACTGACATGCTGTCATCGGAGTCACCAGAGACATGACGTCATGACGTCCAAAAAAACGCCTTGACATCATGGCACTATGTCCAGCGTATAAACGTTTAAGGGAGAAAAAAAGACAGACAGGGCCTTCTCGTGGGACATCAAACAGTGAGCAACATGGCGAGGGATCGGTGCCACAAATTAAAATAAAACTATTCGACAGGCTAGGATGTTATAAGCAGTATAAGAAAGAACAAAAATCAATTAGGCTTAGGCCTATGTTGACCTAGATCAGCGGTTCTCAACCTTTTAGGCTCGGCGACCCCTTTTTACAATTCTCCACTCGGCGGCAAACCTCCCCCCCCCCCCATCCCACCCCAACCGCAAAACTATTTTCATTCATAAGCATATATGTAACTATTATAAAATGGAAATTTCGTATAAGTATGTATATTGCCAAAACCAATCGTGAAATAGTTCGAAATGAAGTATAGTTTCATGCATCATTATCATTAAATAAATTGGCAAGAAGGCCACAACCTTTCATATGTGCATCTATTTACCTTTCTATTTCTAATTCTCTCTCTAAATATATATATTCACCCTTTTCAAATGTTACAGACCTAGATGAACATTTGAAAAGCATGACGGGGCACGGGCAGTGATCGGGGTAACAGTAAGCTACGTAGCTACAATATTGTTACAAATGAACAGTGATAGGTAGAGGTCAACGTATGACCCCGGCGAGATGACACAGCAGCTGGTGTTCCCTGGAATCTACATGTACAAACAAAGACAGGATGTGACGTGTCCACACGTGTTGTTCCAGGGGACGAACAGATCTAAGTAGGGGGACAGTTACTAATGAACAGTGACAGATAAAGGTCACTACGTGTGACCCCGACTTGATGACACTGCAGCGAGTGTTTTCTGGAATCTACATGTATAAATAAAGACAGGATGTGACGTTTCCTGACATGTTATTCCAGAGTGTTTGTGCAACTTTGGACAAGCGATTAGGGACTCTTTATAAGCCAGAGAGTTAATGTGAAAGTCAGTCGTATGGAGTCGTATGGAGTCGTGAGTGAGCCGTTACAGTCGATACAGACTATGTAAGACGTGTGCGGCTCTGTGGAAGAGAAATGTGTACGACTCGGTGCAAGTTAACTAGGGTAGAGTTAACTGGAGTGGACTACTGTCGTTAAAGTCTATACAGCGAACTACAGTGGACTTGAGCCGTTACAGTCGATACAGTCGATGTAAGACGTGTGCGGCTCTGATTCGGTAGACTTGAGTGCGATTTGGTTCAGCTTTAGGAGACCTGGAGCGACACTGGGAAGTGTGTCGTTGGTCTGTTCTGTGGAATACGGCTCGATGCAAATTGAGAAGAGAGGAATTGCAACGAAGTGAAGAGATGCAGTGCAACGAAGTATAGCTAACTGTAAACTGACAGATATTGTACAGTCTTCTACGCTACATGTTACAGTAATGTTAGAGTTAATAGTCATTAAAGTTATATGAAACTGAAAGTTTAGTCGTCAAGTTCTTTACAGTGTTTTTATTTGTATGCCTACTAATACATTTAGCCAGAAGATTCAGAAATACGTAACAATATTGTTGCGGCTGTTTGAGTCTGTTTGTTTTACCATATTAGGGATTCTCGGGACACCACTACTGTCATCTTCTGCATCAAGTCTTAGACTTCTTCAATAAGACTTCATAACTCAAAAGCTGGAAAACAAAGCTTCAAAAAATAATTGTTTGAAATGGGAAAAAAACATCGCGAGACAGACAAATCGGGATAGGACTGCAAACACTTGATCCAGAGTTAAACTGACGCTATTAATGAGCTCAATAAACTCTTTCTTGCTCCGGAACTTCTTCTTTGACTGTGAATGGACTTCTGGAAAGTGCAAACGTCATGTCAGGCGGATTCGGAAAGTAGGATGAAATTCTGTGCTCATGCATGCGCAAATGTTCTTTCACAGAATATTATCATTTTATCTATTTGTCGGGTTCAATGCTATTTTTCTCATAGTCAGCAGATACTGTTGGCAGCATGGAAATATTATTTTCTTCTATTTTTGTTTTGCTAATTTGAACTTTTGTTCGGAAGAATCGATTGTTTCAGACAACTCTCTAGCTATGTTAATTCAATCCATGCAGTTACACTTTTAGCTACTTGTAATTCTTGTGACAGTGTCTTTGTTATTAATATTAGTCGATGGATCACACAGTGAGTTATGATTATTTTTCATTACTCATTTTTTACAAACTTTTAAAGCCAGACCAACATACTTCCAAAATTGAAGCACCATCTTGTTAACAACACAAATACTTTTCAGAAAAGATTTTCTACTTTACCAAAAAAATCACATACTTTTGTAATCGTTTCCAGTGGTTTATCTTATATAATCTTATCTTATATAATACAGACGTTACTTCAAAAAAGAAGATGATTACGTCCTACGCGTCATGCATTTAGTCATGCATATTAACCAATGACTTAAATTCTGCCAAGTCACTGGTTTTCCTGGCTAGCTCAGGCAACCCATTCCATGCTCTAATAGCACTAGGGAAGAAGGAGTATTTGTACAAATTTGTCCTAGCATATGGGACGAGGAATGTGCCTTTATCTTTGTGTCTTTCAGAGTATTTTATTAAATTTTGTTTTTGTATTTGAAGATTATGGTTCAGTGTTTTATGTTTGCAAAAAAAGAAACTCGACTTTAAAATCAAAATTTTTTTAAATACTCATCTGAACCTTCAAGTGCTGGGTATCCTGTCGACAAAGTTTGGACGTTAAGCATCAAAATGATGTTGCATTTATTTCGGCTACATAGATTCGGCGAATAGAATTTCGTTACAAATAAAGCACATGGATTTTTTCAATTTCTGCTTGAACTATTTTAGTAGAACCATATCGAAATTATATTTTCTTTTCTTAACGCTCCAGTGTGCGAGTACCATTGTTAATTGTCATATGGTGTTTCATAATGCAAATATTATCTTCAATATCATATGCCATAAAAGATGGAGTATTATTAATTATTAACACGAAATTGCTTTTTAATTTCGTCACGACGTCACCATTGAAATACTATCAATGATTCGACACTAGTGCAACGTGTGGTATGCATTAGTTTACATTACATTAAAACTTTCAAAAATAGTTATGATGCGACTAGATCTATTAAAATGTTTGAGATGATTCTGTTTCAATTGTTTAAAACATGTCTCCCAGAATGACCCCCAAAAATTGTGACTTCCAGTTGAATTTTATTTGTACAATATTAAGTTTCTTGACAAAAACAATTCATGTTATCGATGGTCTTAGGCGAGCCCTGGCGAATGGTCAATCGACCACCAAAGGGGTCGCGACCAGGGGCGGACTGGCTATATGGGCAAACGGGCAAATGCCCGGTGGGCCGGCACAAAATGGGCCGGTCTGGTCGCAACCAAAGAAAATAAAAATTTTCAATGCAGACAACTTTAAAAAACATTTTTATTAACCTACAATTTAAAAAAAAATAATTCAACAAGATTACAAAAAAATGTACTCTATACATTGTACGTATTATCATTTGCAAAACGTTAGACCGTACTTTATGCTATGCTATGATATGACATGCCATGTGTGTGCCGGTTTATGTGGTAATGCCCGGGCCGATTTTGATACCCAGTCCGTCCCTGGTCGCGACCCACATGTTAAGAACCCCTGATCTTAATTTATTATATTTTATTGGGAAAAAAAAAACTTAAGTTGTTACAAAGCTTATAAAGAGAAAATGTTACGTTTTTTTTGTTTCCAAATATTAACAATGTAAAAATAAAAATGATGCAATCTGTAGCAACTAGATCTACAGGTCACGTTATCTATTGATCTAAAGCTTTATATAGTGCATGTGAACCTTCTCAATTCTTTGTTACCTGGTCCGTTTGTCGTAAGACGAGGTGGCCGAGTGGTTAAGGCGTTGGACTGCTAATCCAATGGGGTCTCCCCGCGTGGGTTCGAATCCCATCCTCGTCGAGGATTTATTTTTTTACTCACAATTTTTTTTTTAATTGTGTTGTCAGTAATTTTAATTCAGTCAATTTAACATTTAAATTTAATAGGAACTTTATTTACATCCCATCCTGACCAACATTTTGTTACACTAATTTTTATATTCTAAAATCTTTATTTTTTGTGATATGCCATGACTAGCCCACAAATCAACAGGTCTGAAAGGGGACTGTACTTTACTTAACTCTTTCTCTCCGTAATTATTTTTCCACTTTTTGAAGGAATTCTTCATTTGGCTCATACTATTTCACTACCCCTGTTATGATTGGCTTCAATAGCCTTGTTGTTTGTTATCAGAAAATGTTGTATTTGGTATAGAATTAAAGGGGAATGTATGCTCTTGTTATATAATTCAAAGTCAGGTTCAAATATTAATCATTAATTTAATTTAATGAGGTCAAATTCAACGATGGTATCGTCAATTAGGAGAGAAAGAGTTAAGTAAGCTTCCTTTTTTTTCTGATGGGCACTGTCTTTTAAATTTATATAAAAAACTATAATATTAATTTGGACCAGGGCAAAAAGAAAAAAAAAAGATACCTTTAGGCAAGACGTCTTCACCCTCAACACCCCTACCCCACACACACACCACCACGGCACCACCCCTGGTTACCTTTGGTCCCGCAGGGTCTTAGTCTATATAACTTTCTACATTGTAATACAACTCTGCATCTGTAAATCGTTATATATTTCAATCCGCTGAAATAAAATGTATTTCATTCAAAATTGTAAACTCTTATATCTGTTTGTTTCCTTATAAGTAACAGCTAAATTAAAAGGTAATCCTATCTGTGCTAAATCTTATCTCTGCTTAATCTTACCTGTGCTCGTTAAGTTATATACTTTTCATAACAAAATATAATTACCTTCCACTCGTATTCATGTCTCATATAAAAACTAAGAGGACTTTTTATCTTTGTGTCTTTCTGGGTAGGCCTATTTTATTAGGCTTTGATTTAATGTTTAAAAAGTTGTGTCTTTCTGGGTAGGCCTATTTTATTAGGCTGTGATTTAATGTTTAAAAAGTTGTGTCTTTCTGGGTATGCCTATTTTATTAGGCTTTGATTTAATGTTTAAAAAGTTGTGTCTGTCTGGGTAGGCCTATTTTATTAGGCTTTGATTTAATGTTTAAAAAGTTGTGTCTTTCTGGGTATTTTATTAGGCTGTGATTTAATGTTTAAAAAGTTGTGTCTTTCCGGGTATTTTATTAGGCTGTGATTTAATGTTTAAAAAGTTGTGTCTTTCCGGGTATTTTATTAGGCTGTGATTTAATGTTTAAAAAGTTTAGGTTCAGTTTTAACCCTTTCCTACGACTGCGTGGCAGGTCGCTATAGTAACCAAATAGCACGTGACAGTGACAATGTTTATTTGAAAGATACGCCCGTGTAAGGCGAAACTACCAGCAAAACTTCAAGCTGCAGTTCAAAGCACTCGATAATTTAAACATTACTTGGCCAATTGCAAAGCTCCGTCTGCTCTTTCAATTTTTAATAAGTGCTGCGCGAGGCGTCCACAGGGGGGGGGGGGGGTTACACAAGGGCACCGCTGCTCGAAACCCATTTCTGTAATTAGTTGGTCTTTTGTCCGGCATCACGGAAATGCGAAAAGTCAGGGTCAGATCTGGTGACTCCTCAAGGACATTCACTGAATAAGGTCACAAGCTGGAGGTCAACGTACTCTTACAAAATTTTTTAAAAAAAAGGAAGTATAGGATTTTATTTAGTAAAATTGTTATAAATCTCTATTTACATTTTTTACGGAACTTTTTTTTTTTCATTGAGAAACCGCGGAAAGCTGGTGCTAAAAAAAAATTATTAGCATTCATGTTTCTGAAAAAGAACCAATTAAAGTAAATAACTGGATTGTACGATTCATCTTAACAGTTGAAAACTTTTTATGTGTGGAACTTGGACAAGGATCTCGAATACGGTTCTGACGATTTGACAGTTTATGTATATCTTTAGAAAAACAAAATTCTAGCTGATTGGAACAATGGGCAGGAGTGTGGAAGGGATGGAAAAGAAAAGAAAACGAAACTCATAACTAATAACATATTGTTATCATTTCGAAGTTTGAAATGTTACATAGTTACTCTCATCTCTCAGAATGTCTCAGATACGTAGGAAATGATGAGGGCGAGTAGGATTTAAACTCTTGACCACCGTGACCATGCTAAGCATATACCACACGCTCTGGCAACTAAGTCTATTTAAATTCAATGACAATAACTGGAATCTTTTTTTAATAGACATGTATTTGTTTTTTTATAGACATGTATTTGTTTTTTTATAGACATGTATTTGTTTTTTATAGACATGTATTTTTTTTTATAGACATGTATTTGTTTTTCATAGACATGTATTTGTTTTTCATAGACATGTATTTGTTTTTCAAAGACATGTATTTGTTTCTAGCTGGTGTGCCAGGGTAACAGATAACGACTTAAGAATTCCGGAAACCATTTTATTTCTTGTTCGCCTCCACGCCATGTTTTTAAAAAATCCCACTTTTACCCAAATGTGGCGCCGCCACTGTATTTCTTCTGTTAGGGTTAATTACTTGTCATCACCCTGCAACGTGTCCTAAAAGGCGTCCACGTATTCTGCACGTCAGGAGAGATAACTCGGAGATCATCAACTCGAGTTGTACCACCTGATAACCTTTCTCTGTACACAAACGTACACCTACACTTCAGAGTACGATTCAGCTTGTAATACGAACTTGTCCTGTAGAAACCATCTCATCGCGAGCAGCAGGATCTCACGGCATCGCGGCCCGAGCCCCACGGGAGCTGTCGTACCAAGTCTAGTTTCCCCTGTAACTCTCTCAAGTAAAATTTAAATACGGTTGTTTCCCTTTGATTGGACAAAATTAGCTTGGGTGCATCGAGTACAAGCGTCAATTACCTCAGCCTTCGCGAAACACATTTCTTTTCAGAATGACATGTTCGGATGTCTCTAGTGACCTTAATAATTCGAATAGCATTCACTGAATCAACCCTGTTTTTAAATCTCCATTTACTGTACCACAGCAGAGATAGCCAGATTTAGCAATTATTTATGTGGATTTTTAAGGCCAGGTTTTTTGTTACATTTAATCTAAACATATTCTCTGTTTCTGTGGACGGTACTATAGATTTAAATCATACAAGAAAAAGTACTCGATGCAAGTATTAGGGATAACTTTACGGAGTTTTTTTTTAAAAATAAATAATGTTTTAAGTAATTAATGTTTGCAAGCTTAGTCTTCAGTGGATTGGTGTGTGTGTGTGTGTGTGGGGGGTATGGAATGGAGCACCCAGTCAACCTTTAGCACCCACATTTTATCTACACCCCTGAAGATGTTAAACAAGATCAGGCTTTGGTTTAATTTTTTGTTTTAAAATTATGGAAGTAGCTAAAACTTAATTATATTTATATTTTATATTTGTACCAATTATAAGAATGTTAGGATCAGGTGCGTGTTCACTAGAGCGCTCGGTGGAAGCGGAACTGTTAGTTGTTTGTTAGTTGTTTGTTAGTTGTTTGTTAGTTGTTTGTTAGTTGTTTGTTAGTATTTAATAGCCGCTTTTCCCCACCCCTCTACCCAATGTGTTTTGTAGCTGTCTTCCACGTACACACACACATGCACACTGTTATGATTTCTTATTAACGATTACATCTTTTACCTCGTTCTACATAATCACACATACACACACATAAGCCATATATTTGACTCTTTGTCTCTCTCTCTCTCTCTCTCTCTCCCCCTGTCTCTCTCTCTAAGTAAAGTAAATTTCACTTCAGGCCTTGCGTTATGTTTCTATGGCCAACTTTAAACGAGGGAGCTATGTGGCCAGCACAACGACCGTTTTATTCCTCTGCTAATTCCAGGTATCTATTTAACCTGGGTTAGCTCGAAGGATTCCTAAAAATCCGGATGTTCAAAATCCCAGTCTCAACGAAACGAACTCAGACCCTTTGGCTTACCAATGAATGCTCAGGTATATCAAATTATATACATCACATAAACAATCATCTTTTTTTTTAAGTAGCCCATTTTCCAGACGTGTATGAAAAGATCTAAATTCAAACCAGTAGATCAGTGATACCGAAAATAAGGCCCGCAGGCCACGGGTCATATCCGGCTAGTGCTAAACATTTTTAACGAACGCTCTTTTTCATAATTGATTGAGTTTTATTCTTTTATTCATTAGAGTTCTGAGAAGATTTAATGGGGGGGGGGGGAGTTGGTCGAGGGAGGTCCGTCCACTGATTGTAACACTATGAACAGTAAATCTGTCATAATTAAATCTCTCGACAATTAGATTTACCTTAATACTGTTTGAGATAATTTTGTTTCACACCCTCCCCCCCCCCCCCCAACACAGCAAGTACTCTTCTTTCCCCACGAAGCCGCAGTGCTCTTGGCGCGAAACTTTGCGGCATTTTTTTTGGGTCCAAGCCAAAACTAATTGGTCCAATAAATAATGAATACAACACCACGGCTCTTGCTTCCACAGTTCGTTTTTTTTTTTAAATATCGATTTACTAAGGGAGGGAGAGGGGCGCGACTGGCGTCTGAAGACTGAGATTTTTTTGGTTTTTAAGAGAGTTGGTGGTGGGTGCCAGCAATCTGCAGCTCCAACTACATGTGTGAGGTTGTGTGAGAGGTTGTGTGTGGGATGATGTGGGCTGTGGTGATGTGAACAAAGAACATTTGATACGGAACTAAACAAAGTATACATCGGCCCCCAGATAATTGCCGCCCCTTGTTGTTTGGCTTCATCGTAAATAGAGAAAGATCATTACATACAAGTTATGGGTTTTAGGTTTTGTGTTTGTTTGTTTTGTTTGTCTAGAACAAGGTGTTAGAGACAACAACAGCGGCAACTAGATTGATCTGTGTGACAACTTGATTCCCTGCCCTTGTCTTTGAATTTTGTTTTCTAAGGAAATTGTTTTCATAGGAATCTGATTACAAGCCATATCTATCTATCTATCTATCTATCTATCTATCTATCTATCTATCTATCTATCTATCTATCTATCTATCTATCTATCTATCTATCTATCTATCTGTCATTCTGTCTATCTGTCTGTCTGTCCGTCCGTCCATCCATCCATCCATCCATCCATCCATCCATCCATCCATCTATCTATCTATCTATCTATCTATCTATCTTGTTGCTTTCGAATATAAAAAAATAGACCTACAAGCTTATGACTAAGCGTAGATTAATTATTACACGACTTTGATCTATTTCATTTTCCATTTCAAAATGTTTATTTTAATTTATTTTCATTTTGTGCACTAATGATTGGTTCACGACCGAGCGACTTTTTTCCCCCCTTAAATGTGAATAAGAAAGCAAACAAATGAGACCCTCTGACTGGATGAAACACATTCTTCATTGTTTGCTCATAAACACAGAAAGAGCTCTCTTAATATTGTGGTCGAGGAGGAAGGAATGTCAGATCTGGTGGAGCGGGGCAAGTTTGATGTTGCTTTTTGCCTACAAGTAAACACGCAGCCTCGCTTTGATGTACAGCGCTCGCCAGGGCGTTTTTGTACAAAGGGGTCCCTAACGCCCCCTGATCTTGACTGCACTCATACACTCCCCGCCCCACCCCACCATTTTTGGTATTTACACATATACAAATACACAGACACACGCGTGCTTCTAAGAGTTAAAAAAAAAACTAGAAAGGAAAAAGATAGATGAATGAGAAACCAATGATTCGGTTAAACTTCAAGAAAAAAAAAAGAGCCATCCTAACAAAGGATTTGGTTATACTTTGTAAGAAGTAGAGCTAATACAAATTGAAACCAATGATTTAGTTATACATGAGGAAAAAGGAAGAGGTATGGTATCGAGTGATACGAATATAATTGGTTGTGTTGCTTGAAAGGATTCATTTTGAAATATACAAAATACTAGATCTAATTAATTCGATTATATCTGCCTCTGGATATCATTCTCTGACTGCGCTGGTCTATCACAGCAGCGTGTTGTCTGGTTAAAAATGTATTTGGTTAAAGTTAAAAATAATCTGACCAACTTGTTCATTATATTAATGATTTATTTCAAATGTTTGTTTAATATTTTAATTGTTTAGTTTCTTTAATGCCAAATCTGGATAGTTAATGCATTTGAATTTAAAAAAAAAAACTCTGAAAATGTCTCGCTGGCTAATGGGAAAATAGCCAAAGGGTTTTGTAGAAAGGCTTAAATATTTTGTTAAAAATCTTATCTTATTTACCAGTAGGATAGGAACATGTTAGTATGTAGCCACATATTTATGTGGGATGTGTGGCTGAGTGGTATGATATCTGCGTGGTGGGTGCCTGGACGCGTGGTATGAATGCGCTTGTGCTTTCGTCTCAAATGTCTCGGGTTCGAGTCTTTCCCCTCCTCCCCGCCATCCAGCACCGTCCAGCGGGAGTTTTGGTGGAACATCCAAAAAATGTAAAAACAAAGCACTTGCATGCTTGGATTTGGGGGGGCGGGGGGGGGGGGGAGGTTCACGTTCGAATTCGAACTCTAGTTTAGTTGTTTTCGCCGATAAAGTATTGTTCGACACCATTTTAGTTTCTACATTTTACTGTCAAAGATTATAATATTCCCTGATTAAAAATGATGTTTTAAATTCACAAGGAGTATAAAAAAAATTTTAATGGGTGATGAACTTATTCTTAAAACAAAATTAAAGCGTTCTATTTGCCGCTCGGCTAAAACTTAAAAATCTGGCAGTGAATATAATTTGTTGTTTTTGTTTTGTTTTGGTTTGTTTTTTTAAATCATCATTGAATACACCGGATGAGAGTCATGAGACGGCAGCTTAATCGGAATTATAGTGGGCACACAACTCTTAGAGACTTAGAGGCGTAACGAATAAGCTTTGATTATCTCCCTGAGTTCGTGTTATATTCAGATGGAATCATCTTTCGAGTCACATACTTTTTTTTTTCATTTTTTAAAGCGCCCTCCTTGTGTCTTTGGGGGCTGATTTTGAGTTTGTGTTTCACACAAACTTTCTTTGTGACCTTGTTTCTTTTTCATTTTACGTAATCAGGAAGAACTCGGTTTTCTCTCAGCTAAAATTCTGTATCAAAACTGAGTGGCCGTGTTTTGTGCTCTCAGGACTACAGCCTCGATGATTCCTGGTTCGAAACATGCCGGGCTTGATGCCTGAAGTGCTGGGGGAAGTTTGAGCTAGGAGGTTTAAATCTTCAATTCTGAAAGAAAGCCATAAACATGTAAACCAAACAAACATCAATTAGTACAAAACACTTTTTTTTTCTTATTCTCGGTGTACACTAAACGGCCAGAGGGGAAAGTCTAATAAATGAGTTGACATTAGCAGTACGGAAACATTTTTTTTTTTATGAAAGAGCAAAAAACTGTTCACTTTATGTCAAGTAATGAGCTTATCACAATGTGCCTTTGGGGCCATTGGCCTACTGCTGGCCTACATTAAATTCTAAGTGAATGGCATCAATCATTCATGTAAGTTTAAAATGATAATTTGGTTAGAGGATATGTCGGAGTGCCACAAGCCAGACGGCAAGCTCGGGAAGCGTGAGCTTTAACATTTTATTTACAGCGGAATTTTCGAACTAGAATAATGTGACGTCATCACGCTTTTAAATTTGCCAGTGCATTAAAGAATGGTTGTTTAAAATAGATAGGGAATTTCCGAAGAACTAAAATAGAGTGGTCTAGAACTATTGCTACTTTAGAAATATCCAAGAAAACAAATATAGATCTAAGCATATAAATATAGATCTAAGTAAAGTGTAAGTCTATGTTTAAGTATTCTTCTTAGCGCCAGCATTTTCCTGCTGAACTGGAAGCTCTTAGGATCTGTGCCAAGAAAAAATAGCGTTCTGTTGTTGTTGATTTCTTTTTATTACTGTTCCGCACTGTTATGCAGAGTGTTGGTTATGTTTGGGTCTTCGTGGTAATAGGATCTGACTAAGTTAAATTAAATGGGCTTACATACATCTGTCCCATGAATATTCCAACAGGCATGAAAGAAAACTTCATTTAAAATTTGAGATTATACTAAAAGCATAAGGAAATCTTCAGCCTACACTTTAATGCCAGATCTAGGTAGGCCTATCTATATTATAAAGCAGAAAAATAAGTCGTATGTATGTCCCGAATAAAAATCAAAACCATTTGACCAATCTTGATAAAAATTGGCATAAATTATCCTTAGATCATGGCGGAGACCGTAATCAAAATAATGTCCCTCCCACATTAAACTAAAAATGGACAAAAAGTATCTAATTGTAACTCCATTAAAAAAAAACACGAAACTAACAAATCGGGTAAACCCGTTTCCATAGTAATTTAAATTGGCCATGAATATGTCGACTGAACGGGTAAACCCATTTTCAAATTCTACTTTTATTTTTCGTGGCAAAATACAAAAAATAAGAAAGGAACATTCTCAATGTTTGATATCGATCTAAATTTAATCCAGTAGATCAGTAATACCCAAACTAAGAATCGCAGGCCGGGGGTCATATCCGGCTAGTATACGTATAAAAACGAAACTGCGACTGGCGAAATAATGGCAGACTACGAATACGATAGATTGAAGATGCAGAGTATTATGGAATGTGTGTTTGTAAGTTTAAATGGTGACGGTGAAAAGAGGTTAGCGATTGGTTATGAAATATAAAACATAGATGGCGTTGCCATCAACTTGGTCTTAGTTAGGACAGACGACTCCAGAACATGATACTGAAAGGTTCTGTTATTTAAAAAAAAGTTAGATTTTGTTAGAATATCTTCTTACTGAAATTCTACTACATTTTTTTTCATTTGATCACAAGTTGTTTTTGTTTATATTATAAATAAAGTCCTATTTAGTTTATTCACAAAAAGAAGTTATTAATGTTATTTAAATAGTTATTAGTTTGTGTTATCACGCCCACAACGGTTTAGTTGTCTACTAGCAGTTTGGTGCTACAAGTCAACGATGGGTAACAACAACAGAGGCGGATGTCAGAGCAACAAACAATTCAGATATAAAGACGACAAGCTCATGAGAGATCTGAATAGAAAGGTGCAATGACGCATGCCAGGGCCATCTATGGGCTGTAACGCACGGGCATAGATAAATGGATAGGTATATACTCGAAGACAACATTGTTCAGTTGCAGAGGGGTAGCTAGGGTGGGGGGGGGGGGAAGGAAGGTAGGGGAAAATTTGAAAATTCCCCTAGGGCTCCCACTTGAGGGGGCCCCCCCCAATGAGTGTTTTTACATTAAATATTGAATATTATGCAAAACGCAGGAGCCCCCAAAGAGGTCAAGCCTCCGGGTCCCCAAACGATGGCAAAGACACTGCGACACTGTTCAGTTGTATAGACCTCATTGCCCAAAACGAACGGTTACGTGATAATCATTTAAAAAAACAACGAAAAAAATACTGTCACATGATATCCATTGTTGTTTTTTTTTCCAATTGGGTTGTAGCAAGTGGCTCAACGACGTGTTTGTATACGATTGGGGAATGAAGTCCTTAAACAATGCTGAGATTGTGAACAACATAGCATAGTTTAAGTCATTGGTTAGCATGCAGGACTAGATTGACACATGAAATGTGTAGGACCTAATTATCTTCTTTTTTTTGAAGTAACGTCTGTAATATATAAGAAGAAGAGTAAATTCGAAAGGGGGCCGGGAGGGTAGAGATTGAGAGAAAGAGAGTGTAGCCAGAGAGACAGAGAGTTGAGGCAGAGAGTTAGAGAGTAGGGGCAGAGAGAAAGAGAGTGGAGACAGAGAAATAGAAGGTGAAGGCAGAGAGTTTGAGAGTAGAGGCAGAGAGATGAGGCAGAGAGTTAGAGAGTAGGGGCAGAGAGATAGAGAGTGGAGACAGAGAAATAGAGGTCGGAGGCAGAGAGTTAGAGAGTAGGGGCAGAGAGAAAGAGAGTGGAGACAGAGAAATAGAAGGTGAAGGCAGAGAGTTTGAGAGTAGAGGCAGAGAGATGAGGCAGAGAGTTAGAGAGTAGGTGCAGAGAGATAGAGAGTGGAGACAGAGAAATAGAGGTCGGAGGCAGAGAGTTAGAGAGTAGGGGCAGAGAGACAGAGAGTTGAGGCAGAGAGTTAGAGAGTAGGGGCAGAGAGATAGAGAGTGGAGACAGAGAAATAGAGGGTGAAGGCAGAGAGTTTGAGAGTAGAGGCAGAGAGATGAGGCAGAGAGTTAGAGAGTGGAGACAGAGAAATAGAGAGTAGACGCAGACATGTAGAGAGTGGTGACAGAGAGTTAGAGAGTAGAGGCAGAGAAATAGAGAGTAGAGGCAGAGACATGCTATGAAGGTAGGAATCATTAGAACGCGAAATGCTGTGTTTGAACAATATGGAAGATGGCGATGTGCTGGTAGAACGCAGAACTATGAAGGAGGGGGAAAAAAAAGACGAAATTGACTTTTCGGCTAAAGTGAAGATTCTGAATTCTCATCCAGGCATGTGACCTCTCAAGGGTCAAGCTATGTGGGAAATGTAATTTTGTCACCGTGGCGGCCCGAAGGGTAACCCAGGAGCGTGTTGACACGGTGTTATGGGGGCTCCTCGTGTATGCTCATTGTGCCCAACTAATGGGGGATTGAACTCGTCATGTTTGATAGAAGGATGGCGACTGGATTGTCTCCCCTTCACTTTTGCCCCTCTTTTTTTTTTAATCCCACTAAAAAAGGGGGAGAGAAGAGAGAGGGGGCGAAAGAAGAGAGTTACTTTTCTTTCATCACCCTAATTGAAACGTTTGAAATAAGATGTTATTAATAACATCTTCCCGAGTCACAACATACAGTGACGATTAAGTTGATAGATATTTAACATTACTGCTGTTTAATTTGTTGTGTAGTCAAACACTTAGTTTATCTTGAATAGATTGTACGTTTTGAGCCAGTGTTTTCCAAACTATTTTCCGTAAGGGAGCACTTCGCACATTTAGAGTTTCTATCGGAACCCTTTGCTTCACTGCTTCAATAGTTTCACGTGTTTGTTTTGATGTATTTTAGAGCAGAGGTTCTCACATTTCTAATGCTTGAGTAAATATAGTAAATATACACATTATTTATAACGGCCCTATTTGTAGGTCACAGGGCAGCAATGGATTTACCTACAGACATCATAATCTTTAACTTAGGGTACCCACTAGCCTGGAGGGGTGGGTCCCTAAAAGTTGTTTTGGAAAAAACAACAACAAAGGAATAGATTGCATTTAGTTGATGACATGGTACCCCCATATCTTAGATAGGTTAAGGCCATAGCAAGTCTAAATCCAGCCTTGGTCACAGCCGCATCTTAATAGCCTCGGGTAAGGAAAAATAAAGCAGCAATCTTCCTTAACTTTAGGATAAGAAATCATTCACCTTTTAAAATTTTGTGAAATGCAAATTTTTTATTCCGACATCAGTTTTGACTAAGTTTGAAATCATTTTCTCTCTTTATCCCTAAATTCTTCAAGGAATTGGCTCTATCTTCAAAGAAATGGAGCGACAATTCTTTTCTCCCACTATACAAGAGCTCGCATTTTCCTCTTACTAGCGAACAAAAAAAAAACTCAGAATATCCCCAACAGACAAAAGCCTAAAATGACTCATTTCGTTTCAAAATTTCTGCATGTAAATCTGGCGCACGTGTTTTTCTCCTTTGAATCACAAAACAATGTGATCCAATTTACGCGCCAGACGATTAGAAACCAAACGGCATGAAAAAAAAAAACAAAAAAACGGAAGTATCAAAACCACATAGCTCTGAATTTTGGCGGCAAACTTCTCGAGACAATCGCATTGCCTGCCGGACACGATTGTTGCAGACGACATTAAATGCCATGAAACGCACGTAAACCACTTTCAGGCAATTCCATAAGCAGTTAATATCTCCAAACGATCTGCAATTTTCCCTTCGACATTGGCAACAAATTATTTCCTTAATGGTCCATTCCAAAACGGATGCCTCATGAATAGAATCGCAGTTTAAAAAGAGAGAGAAAAAAAAACAAAAAAAACAGGCCATTGAGCTAAACAGGAGACAACGGGGGATTCCTGGACAAGGGGCAGACCATCGAAGTCGTTAGAGGGAAATCCTGCCTAAAATTAGCTTTTCTGGACAAGGGGGGGGGGTTTAGGGGAGGCGTTATAGAAAATAGAAAGGGAAAGTGGGGGGGGGGGGAGAAAAAATCTTCAAGGTTTTTGTCGGGTGTCGAGGTCCAATTAAAAGATGGTCATGCCGAGGACGAAAATTGGCGGTTAGTGAACAAGCCAGTGTCCTGGTTTCACCGGACTGTCATCACAGGTTCTATTCACAGCAGGATGTCCGAGATGGTATTTACTAGTGCCCGCCCCCCCCTCACCCCGGCCCTTCCACTGTCCACTCGTAATGATGACAAAGCTCCGTGTGTGTGACACGGTGAATGTTTTGTCCCCCCGTAAGCCCAGGGATCAGATAACTTGAAAAGTACTCTAGGACTCTAGGAATGATAACGAGAAGGCACACACACAAACCACACACCTACACTCATTCAACCAACTTCGGGACTGAACTAGATCTAACTAACTCCGTAGATGCGGCTGATTTCAAGGTGGCCATTTGCTACTGTCAACCAAGGTGGTCACACAATCTTGGAGTGGGCATTTGTCAGGGACTTTAGGGGGTGTCGAATTAGGGCGGACAGGTGGGAGTCTCCACACAGAAACTGAGAGAAGCCCTGGAGATTAGCGGATAGACAACTCGGATTGTTCATTAAAACAGCGACTCCGCCCATGCCAAAGCCGCCCCATCCAAAAAAAAAAAGCTAGTTTAAGATAACAGTGGCGTTATGGAAGGGGGACATGAAGGGGGCGTAAACCTGCGATGTTCCTTGTCTAGGTTGTAAAGATTGATGTGGGATGGAATGACGTGTTTACAAAATCTTCAGCTCCCTGTTATTATCTTCTTAAGACTTAATCGTGGGGGTCCCACAACTATTTGTAGGAGTTATTGTTCTTGAGGTAGGGGCCGAGGCTAGGGGTTACCTTCCATTGGGAGTGGGGGCGCTACTTAACGGTTTGAAAACAAGGGCGTAATTGCTTTAAAAAAGCGCGTATACAAACACACATATATTGCTTAATAGCCCTACACATGCAAGGATGAATTAATATAAAAAAAAATAAGTGCTCTTTCTTTCCTTGTGCCATTAGAGCATGGGTCGGGTTGCCTGAATCAGCCAGGAAAGCAAAAGGTTTAGTAAATCTAAAGTCTTTTATTAACATTTGCAGTGAGATTAACCCATGAACTCTTGTAGAAGGTAATTCTTTACCCTTTACCTATCTCTTTGTCTGTTGGACCGTTGGGGCATCATGCAAGATTCGTCAACCGTCTTTCTCCATTCCTCTCTGTCTTTTGCCTTAGTTAGAGTCTCTTTCAATGGCAGGCTTGTCCATTCTTTTATGTTGTCCTCCCATCGCTCTCTCTGTCCGCCTCTTCTTCTTTTTCCTGGAACTGTTCCCTGAAGGAAGATCTTTGCGAGCTCGTAAATCTTGTAATATGGCCATAGATTTTTAACTTGCGTTTTTTACAATAGTTAGCATGTCATCATGGGGTCCAATAGCTGCAGTAACCCTGCCTCTAATATCTTGGTTTGTGATGTTGTATTTGAATGTGATACCTAGGATTCTTCTGTAGCATACCGTCGTCCTGCGGGAGGTTTGGACTAGGAAGTAATTATCTTCAACTCTGAAGGAACATCCGAAACATGTAAAACATTTTACAAAACATTTTACAAACAATTCCATTGCTAGGATCCTCCTCTCTAGCTCTGCAGTCAGCGTCCAAGATTCACAAGTCACAAGTATATAAAAAATGTGGCCATGAATTACCTTCTTTTTAAAAAAAGGATCTTGGGTACTTGATAAGATAAGACAAGCTTCCTTTTTCACATACCTACACATTCACACACTAACACAAACTACTACACTTAGTAGGCCTAGGCCTACATCCACACAGACAAACACTCACAAATACAGTTGGATTGCCAACTTTCAAATCCTACACAATTTCACTTGATCTAGACCAGTGTTTCACAAACTGTGTTCCGTGGAGTCCTAGTGTTCCGCCAGGCCTAAATAGGTGTTCCACGTACTACTGGAATGAGTAGATTTAACTAGTAGACCCTACGTGAATTAATCTCT
Source organism: Biomphalaria glabrata (assembly GCF_947242115.1). NCBI lineage: Eukaryota > Metazoa > Mollusca > Gastropoda > Planorbidae > Biomphalaria > Biomphalaria glabrata. The sequence goes on along the minus strand of NC_074718.1, from coordinate 40,305,211 downwards.
AAAAAAAAAAAAATAAGCAAAGTGATCCGCTAAATACTCAGAATATTCGAAGTGATCCGTTCCGGAGACAGTTTGGGAAACACTGATCTAGACTAGATTTGCATTAAGGAAGCGGCAAGATAATCTGTTGTGGACATAATATTTGATGTAAACTCGGTAATGGAAGGCTCTAGTTTGAATGAACAGTGAGTTCATGTTTACGTAGAGATATGTTGTAGTTCCGTGGGCTCGCTGGGCCTGATGTTTTTTAAGTAAACAAACGTGTAGTGAGCGGGGAGGTGTGATGGATGACTGAATCTACTAACAAGCTGAAAGGGACAGAAATACAAACAAAAACATTGAAAGAGAGAAAGGGTGGGGGGGGGGGAGAGGAGATCGAAAGAGTCGGAAAGACACAGGATGAAAGAATGGAAGAGGCTGAAGAGGGGGGAGTTGGCGGAGGTGGGAGAGAAGAGAATGGGAGGAGTTCGTGCATATGTGTGATAGAGAGAGGAGATAAAGAGGTGTAACAGAGAGAAAGAGAGAGAAGCAGATAAAGAGTTTAATATAAAGTCTAAAAATTTATTAAAGAAAAACAAATACTGTTTATTTTTGGAGAATTGGAATTTAGATTTTAAGAGATTAAATTGCCCGAAACAGTAAATGAGAGAAAGAGAGAGAGAGAGAGAGAGAAAGAGAGAAAAAAAAGGTAAAAAGAGTTATTAAGATATATAGAAGCAACAACATTTAATATCCATTCTGTTAGAATTATAATCAACATTATCAAAAACGTTTTCAAAAGTGAAAATATAAAAAAAGAAATTTTTGGGCAGAAAAGTTTAAAAGTTTTGATTAAACTTACACAGGGACGAGATTGGGGGGGGGGAGGGACAGAGAGAAAGAGAGAGAAATAGAGAGAGAACGAGAAAAAGAGAATTATATATATATATAGAAAGACATAGAGATACAGAAAGTGTGAGAGAGAGAGAGAGAGAGAAAGAGAGACATAAAAAAAGAGAGAAAGAGAGATAGAGTCGGAAATGAGGAGAGATAAAGACATAAGAGAATGAAAGAAATGGAAGATTAAATGAAGATATATAAAGTAAAATAAAGTTCTCCTTTCAGACCATGCCTTCATGGGACGAAGAATGTAAATCACATCTGTTTCTTCGGTCTATGGCTAACGAGGTCATCACGTGGCCAGTACAACGACCAACCGTCTTCTCCAACTACTTTCTGGTATTCATTTAGAGTTGTGAAGCCTCGGGGCGTCCTAAAAGTCACAAAATCAAAATCCAAGCCTTTAACCCTTAAAACGCGTGTGGTAGATGAGCATCTAAACATCAAAGTTTTAATTCCATTTTGTATGCACTCATGTAAAACAGCTGAGCACTTTAAGGGTTAATGACAGTCGAACCCGGCATCCTTCGATTAGGAAGCCAAGTGCTCTACCAGTGAAATAGAGAAGGATAAAGAGCGAGATGTTAAGAAAGGAAAGAGAGATTGCGAAGAGAAAGAGAGAGTGAAAGAGAAGAGCGCAAAGAGAATCAGTGAAATAAGCAAAGGCAGACAGAGAGAGAGAGAGAGAGAGAGAGAGAGAGGGAGAGAGAGATCTCAGAGAGAATGGGAGAGATGGTAGAGAGATTTGATGAGATCAAACTTCAAAGAAGTAGTGAGAAAGAGAGAGAGAAAGAGAAAAAAGAGAGAGAGAGGGAGACTGAAAGAGAGAGAACAAAGACGGGTAGGGAGAGAAAGCGAGAGAAGAGAAACAGAGAAAAAAATAACAAAGACGGGAAGAGAGAAAGACTACATTTAAAAACGGCTATTGAACAAAGAAATAAGTGTTCGAATGAAAATCTAGCCCACTCGGACACAAAGAGCGGATAAATTAAATCCTAGCCTTCTATAAACAACTCGCTCTGTCTGTCTCCAGTTACCAAGCAAACATTTTATCAGACGAGACAAAACCAAGCATCAAAATACCAAATCTGTAATTGAAAACTTCACAAAATATGAATGTGTATTCACTTTCTTTGTTGTCTATGCTTCAGCTGCGTATGACCAGTACAGTTAAATGTATAGCACCAATTTGCATATAGAAACATGTAGTCAGGCGCTTGATCAGTATCTCTTGAAGTCTTATACAGTTACTTTAATTACTTAGTTATTTAGTATTGCTTTTTCAAAAAACAATGAAACACTATATATAGACACAAATAAGAGAACAGGAGATTTATCCTGTAGAAGTCAGCGTTAGGTGGTTAACATCTATAGAACGGATTCCATTGGCTTGACTTAGTTTAGGTGTTACTTGACTTATTCATTTGACTTATTGTAGGTGTTACTTGACTTATTGTAGGTGTTACTTGGCTTATTGTAGGTGTTACTTGACTTATTGTAGGTGTTGACTTATTGTGGTACAACTTGACTTATTGTAGGTGTTACTTGACTGATTGTGGTGTCGCTTGACTTATTGTAGGTGTTGACTTATTGTGGTGCAACTTGACTTATTGTAGGTGTTACTTGACTTATTGTGGTGTCGCTTGACTTATTGTAGGTGTTGACTTATTGTGGTGCAACTTGACTTATTGTAGGTGTTACTTGACTGATTGTAGATGTAACTTGACTAACTGTATGGTATAACTTGACTTATTGCAGGTGTGACTTGACTTATTGTAGATGTTAATTGACTTATTGCAGGTGTGACTTGACTTATTGTAGGTGTGACTTGACTTGGACTTAATGTGGGTCTCGATGTGATTTGACATTCTTCAGGCGTGACTTAACTTAGAAATGACTTTCCATTTCCTACACCTTTCTGTTGTTTCTTTTTGAAGGCTTTAATTAACTTTTTGTATTTAAAAAAGTAGGTTTCTATTTTGCTTTGTCTGGTGGCGCATTAGAAAACGGAACTTCTTGAACTTTGTGACTTCTGGAAACATTTCAGCGCATGGAGGATTTCTTTTTGAATCAACAAACACAAGCATTGACGGAAGAAAAGTATCGTCACTAAATCTCAACAAAATCATCATCATAATAGCGTCATATAAGTATGACGTCATAAAACATAGCTTTAGAAAAAGAAAAGAAACCCTTTTCAGATTTCGCGATCGGTAGATGCTGATGACGTAGACGCGTCTGTTTCTTTGGCCGACGGTTCACGAGAGTGTCGTGTGGCTAGAACAATGACCAAAGCATCACTTAAAAATTACCAAATCATCATCTAATCATCACTGAATTATCAATTTCCAATCACTGTATCAGCATAAAATAATCATACTACTTTTACATCAACGAAAAGAATTGCTGTTTAATTCAGCCATACACAAACAAGAACCACATACAATCATAGACTAACAAAAACTACATACAGTCATAGATTAACCAGAACCAAATACAATCATAGACTAACAAGATCCACATACAATCATAGACTGACAAGATCCACATACAATCATAGACTAACAAGATCCACGTACAATCATAGACTAACAAGATCCACATACAAATAGACTAACAAGAACCACATACAATCATAGACTGACAAGAACCACATATAATCATAGACTGACAAGATCCACATATAATCATAGACTAACAAGATCCACATACAATCATAGATTAACAAGATCCACATATAATCATAGACTAACTAGAACCACATACAATCATAGACTTACAAGAACCACATACAATTGTACACAACGAGTTTCCACTTGAAAATACACAAACAAGATTCACAATTCAATTATATACAAAAAAGAACCAAAATTCAATCATCAAAAATGATAAGCATTGCAATGGACCTCATTCACCAATCGTAAACAAACAACATTTAGCCACGTGGTTCTCTATCTCTTCTATACAAATTACGTAATACACACAGGCTGTCACGTGACAGTTTTTTCGCATTGTTTTATCAATATTATCACGTGGCTAATTGTTGTTTGTTTACGATTGGTGAATGAGGTCCATTCAATCATACACCAAAAAGACCCACGAACAGAATGCTGAAATAATGGGGATTACAAAATGTTGCTAAGATTTGTGTTCTTTTTTTTTCCTACAGATAATTTGAAGAACGGACGTATTCTAGAGTCAACGAGTTAAGCATGAGATTAAGTACAACACAATCTGATCACCCGATGCGCAGTGTGGCAAGCTTATGGTATAGTAGTTTGATTATAGCGTACAGGTTTGATACAGCCTTATTATCTGATGCCCAGTGTGAAAAGCGTATTGCATTATAATATAGCAGTTTGACAAGTATATAGATCTAGTCTTGCAGTAGGGTAGGCTATGTCTGTATGACACCAGCTCTTCTAACGTGAAGTATCGGATGGTATCACCTCACGCCTCACGGATTCCTCATAGTTTAAATCATAATGATTATGTTTTTCAATATGTGCAATGAAAACCTTTTATGTCTGTAAGTCCTGCTGACAAGTCGGGATTGTCAACGGTCTTGGATTCATGACAGACAAACAACAAGCTCTGACATTTCCACACGGCAATTTGATTTTTTACTCTAACTGTTAGATCAGTGTCTGTCTTCACGCTGTTCTCAAATTGCTACCTGGTCGCGGATTGCATGACTGACATTAAACCTGAGTAGACTGGAATTTGAAGGCGATCTTTCAATTTCAGTTTTTTTGTTTTCATGCCACGGTGACATTGTTCAGATTTGGAAATCATTATGGTGCTGTCACGTAGTATCACGTTTGGTCTAGAACTGAGAATGGACGGAGAAGGTGGGGGCGGATTGCGAGTTAAGTATCAGTTAAAGTTACTATAGAACTATATGACCGAGGTAGTTACAGTTACTACAGAACTATATAGGCGAGGTATAAAGTTACCATAGAGCTATATGAGCGAGGTAGTTACAGTTAGGCCTACTACAGAATTATATCACCGAGGTAGTTACAGTTACTACAAAACTATATGACCGAGGTAGTTACCGTTAGTATAGAACTATATGACCGAGGTAGTTTCAGTTATTATAGTTAATCAATTAGTCGTGCCTGTTAATTAGAGACTTTACTAAGTCATTGCCTGATTCAGGCAACCCGCTCCATGCTAAAGTGAAACATGTATTATAAGTGCTCAATAGGTGTAGATCTAATGCAGGACAGAATGAAAAAAAAATATATTTCATATACATTAGCCTCCTCACCTTCGCGCCATATATTTTCATAAAACGTAAACACCTGGCAAGACACTAATACTCAGTGATGTCACACTGATACAACAACTTAGGTAACACGGAAATATAGGCTATATATGAAAATAATAAATATCTTTTGTAAAAATGCGAAATGTATTTTAGTAGCTTCTGTAAATGTGGGATTACTAGGTAACCATATATAGTAGGGGAAGTTACCAATGTTAATCATGAAACTAGTCTAGAATACTTCTCTATCTTTAGAGATACACTTATCTTATAAACTGCTGACGTTCCTACTCAAGAAAAGATAATCCTATTAACTACTATTGTGTTACACTGTCGTGTTTGGAGTCATATGATTTCGAGTTATTATTTCATTGTCAGAATTACAATGTATTTGGTTTATTTTATGTTATATTAGCTGAATCTGTCCCTCGGCCTGCGGGTTAAACCGATTTGTAAAAGAGTTTCGCTCTGTAAAAGAGATAAATTTAGGTATTTTCTTTTATTTATAGCCCCCCCCCCCCCCGTTCCGCCTGTTGGAAGGACATTAGACATAAACCACGGTCTCGCCATGGTACAAGTACAGGATTGGTCAAACTGTTTTGATTTCTATGCATACATACATACCTACATACATTCGCCTAACATTCTACTTTATATATTAGATTATTTTGTATAATTTTCACTTGAAACCGCCTCACATTCAATAGAGAAGCTAATAAATCGTTCATTGTGATATCCCACTAAATGTTTAAATCATTCACAACAAAAAATTAAGATTATTCCTTCCAAACCCTAAAAATCTTTAAAAATAGGAACAAGATTGTTCTGAATCAATTCTGTATGGGACATATACACTATGAACGAAGCAATGTCAATGTCGCTAAAAATGAACTTCAATGTCGCCAAAACAAAAACAACAAAAAAAACTATTAACGCAGGAGATTAGAAAATTGCATTTTGCAGTGCTGAGAAGAAAAAAAAACAACAATAAAAGTTCCATTTTCAGACCTTGCGATCTATAGGTCAGATGAGGTAAAGGTCATCTGTTTTTGTAACCCACCGATAACGAGGGTATAATGTGACCAGCACAACGACCAACCGCTTTTACTTTCCCCCCAACTACCAGTTTGGAAGCCAAGCACTTTACCACTCAGCCAGCGCGCCTCCAGTGCTAAAAAGTGAGCACCAAATTTGATCTACTTAAAAATCCTTTTCAACATTTTCTTTATTCCATGCACCGGATACACCGAAATTGTAGCTATTTACACGTTTTCAGCCATATATGAAAATCTACTTATGTTGGAATGTAATGAGGTGTGGTAGATACGGAAAAATGCCACCTGACTTAGTAATGTGCATAGACAAGACTTCCGCAGCATATGATATGCTAATCTATACCGAGAAAAAAACACAAATTATGACCAATAGCCAACAGGGCTTTAAAATGGACATCAGTATTGCAGGCGAAAAACTGACAAGTGTCACACGTTTTCAATATCTAGAAACTAGTGTTTCTAACCAAACCCGAATAGCACAGTCCACAGCAGCAATTACAAAACTTATGACAATGCATACCTTTGAAAACTAAAACCTAGTCATTAATGTCTTTTGCCTTGGATCGAATATCTATTCTTTTATGATGTTTTACCATCGCTTTCTCTGACACTTCTTCTTTTTCCTGGTACTGTACCCTGAGGGAAGATCCATGAATTTGTGCGTTTTTGTTGACAGTAATTAGAAGGTCATCGTGTGGTCCAATCGCTGTACTGGTCCTTTTTCTAAAGTCTTCGTTTGTGATGCGGTCTTTGTATGAGATACCTAGGATTTTTCTGTAGCATCTCAATTCCATTGCTAGGATCCTACTCTCTAGATCTGTAGTCAGCGTCCAAGATTCGCAGACCTGTTACATCACTAGAGGGTTCTTCAGCGGACACTGATAAAGGGACTACAATGAATTTTGTTTCTCTATAACGAAACTCAACCCTGGCAGTGCCAGAGAATGAATACTCTTTCGTTTCTAACATAATAACAATAAACACAATAGTTTGATGTTCAATAATGTACATGCACATCTAGATGTATTAAAACCAGACATTTTAATTATAATTTAATAAGTTTAAAATAGGTTTCAATCTACACCATAATTGGAAGTCAACCTAGAACCTTAGAATGTAGGAGAGTTCCACATTGAAATAATTTCAATAACACATACTGAGTGTCTTTTAATGTTTACATTGTACATTATAAACTCGTCTCCGTGTACTAGACTGCACTAACAGAGGAGATATAATTGAACGTGTGAGGGCTTAGAAGGGAGAAATGAATTTTAATCATTCAGAGTTGTCAGTACGCTGGACTTCTCTTCAAATAGGCGGCCTTTTCTAAATGGCATTAGCAAACATGAATGAATGAAGAGGCTTGACTAAGCAATTAATATGATAATTAGGTCGAGGAGAAAATAGAGCAGCGCAGGAAGGGGGGTTAGGAGCTTCCGTTCGTGATGAGAAGAAGATGGGGGCCCCAGCGAGATGTGCCCTTGCACCGCCGGCACTAAATCCTAGCAGTAGTTTTGAAAAGAGCATACTGACTCCCAGTGACATGCCGAGGTGTGACACAAATGGTCAGTTAAGTCCGGGGCGATATCTTAATTCCATCTGGCCTGTACTCCTCCACCCCACCCTCCAGGCGTCTGTTTTATTGGTAAGGTCAATCTTCGGGCTCGTGGATCTAAATAAGGTAGCTGTCAGATCAACACGGCCTAAAAAAGAAAATCTTGGCTTGAATATGGTCCGAGGGCAACGTTAACTGCACTGGTCACCGTGTGGTCACTCTGTGGTCAATGTGAATCAATCCAGCCAGGAATTGAATTACACTTGTAAGAAGATTAGTTACTTTTTGGAAATGCGGTCAGCAGATGCCTGGACATATGCGCACGGAGTTTCATGATATCGTTTAGATCACGAGCCTCACGCATTACATCTTACAAGGGATTTAAACACGAACTGGATATTTCTGCTCTATTTTTGGTCTTCTGTTGACTGATTTATGTAAAGACCAGCGGAAATGTATGTCAGTTGAGAAGACACGTCGGAAAATGTCACACCAAACGTGCAGGGAAAGCCCGCGTGAATAAATCAATTTGATTTGCTGACCAACTGTTGTTTTAAAACTACAACTATTCTTCGTTGGGTGTCCCTCGGCTGGACAAAGTGTGTTAATGATAGAGTCTGTTCGGGGGACAGGAAAATATGTACAATTATTTTAAGATTAGATTTCACTTTTTAATGGAGTTGTTTGGGTAAGTTCAAGGGCGAACACAATGACTAAGAAAACGACCTCACACAGTGGCGTAGAGCGAGTGGGGCAGCCTACACAGGAACCGTAGCGTAGGGGGGGGCGACAAAAATAATTATCAAAACAATAATGAATGTTAAATTAAAAAAAAAAGGGGAACATTTTCACACCAACCCCCGAGAATATTCTAATGATAGGCCTTTTGACCCAAATTTTTATTTCCATTTCGAAAGTGCGTCTTAATGCAGTTCATCCAGCTCCAACAAGAACCCCCTTCCTTCACCCCTCCCCTCCCCCAAAACAACATCTTGGTTACGCGTAAGTATAAATCTACTCAGATTATATAAAGTTCTAGTTTGGTGATACAGATCCAGACTTAGTAACTTTAAAAGAAAGTAGCCAAGACTAGAATACTTCATCTAGAGATATATTATAGAAAAAATATTCTAGATCTAGACTTAGAAACATAAAGATAGTAATCTAGAATAGAATACCGAATCTAGAGATGTGGTATAGAAGATTCTGGTTTGGTGATAGGCCTATAGATCCAGACCATAGACATAAATAAATATAGACTGGCCGAAGGAAGTAACTTCATGTAACTTGAAAACATGTATATCTATTGTATTCGAATTTCCGAATTATGAAAAATTGCATGATCTTCATTCTTAGAGATTAAACAAAACTACACTGCCTCCTTATTTACAATATATATAGGTGTGTATAATTGTGTATATTAAAAAGAAAGTTAAAAAAGCACTTAACTTTTATACTGCTCATAAATGCTGTATAATAAAGTACACAAAATTGCAAGTCACAAATTTTCGTTTCATAAAACTTTTTAATCGGCCAGTCTATATTTATTTATGTCTATGGTCTAGACTTAACATAGAAAGACACTAGTCTACTACACAGGACGGTGCGTAAAATGTTCCCGAACTAATACATGTGGAAACACCCGCTGACGTACGTGTCTTCAAGATAGAGATTGTCTAGACCTCCAGACCAAATTGAATTTTAAGATTATTATGTTTAGAAAAAAAGAATAATAATAAAACCAGAGTTTCCCCTGTGTAGCCAATCTTACTTAGAACTCGATTCGGCGTATTGGGCGGCAAGCTGTCTACACAAAGATCTGTCTCTGGCAATGTCTGAGGCCTCTTCCCATCTGGTGTCCACTGTTCTGAGGTCCTCCATGAAAGTGTGGCCAATCAGATAGTATTTTTTTCCCCCAAAGATATTCATAAACAGTAATGTGTCTAGGAAAATCGTAAGAACCGTTTACGAGATCATTGTCTAATTTCCAGGTTCCAGTTATTGACCATTAACTTTGTTTAAGCTGAAAAGAGGAATTGTAATACTTGAAAGAGACAGAGAGAGAGAGAGAGAGAGAGAGAGAGTGGGGATATTAAGAAACACGAGAGAGAACACAAGAGTGAGTTCAAGAGTGAGAGAGACAGAGAGTCTTTCGGTCAAACTGTCCTCCAGAAATCCTTTGATGCCATTATTATTAAGTTTGTACACACTGTTTCTTTGGACAAAGAAGACACAAATTTCACGACAGACAAACCTTCTCTCTGCTTGCTATGTAAATCACAATTTAGCTCTAAGTAAGCACCCGTCTTCTTTACACATGAACTTGCAATAGATACAGTAGCTGGACTAAACGGAATGTGTATGTCTAGAGTTCCCTACCCTTGTTTTATCCTGAGTTAAGTCCCCTTTTATTTTAGCACTAAAAAGACGTTTATATTTCAGAAACCTGTCTTAAGAGTCTGTACGCCCATGCATTGTTTCGACTGTTTATCTAAAGTAAACAAAATAATGGTTCCCTAAATATTTCTGTTAGACTCTTTATTTCCTTTCCCCGCATGCTTACGCTACCGACAAGCGACTTACAAGCTTTTAATTTTTTTATACCTTTTTTTTTGGCGGCCCTATAGGGTCATTGTAATCCCTTGACCAAGTTGGTCACTCACGGTACATTATAAATATGTTAATGGCCAGTACGTGAAAGAAACTATTACCTGCTTCTCGGCCTTCACAGCCCCTCCAAGATCTTCCCTTCCCAGTAGTGCACTGTCCACTGTTTGTTCATGGTCATTCTTCTTGACCTCTCCGTGCGAGCGCTAATGTGATCCGCACGGACCCCGGTTTTGTTCCTGCCGTTCCGGACAATGGGCCCGATAATGTATTGGTAAACTTGTCCGAAGGGAAACTGGACACTGGTCACACAAAGGTGACCATCAAGGTGTGCGCCTCTTGTTTTTGGAGAGCCAACACTTGCTGTTTTGCACTTTGGGATAGCGTGGGTTTGTTGGTCAGAAGTTGAACACGGGTACACCGATCTAGAGCTAAGTGGGGGAGATTGGGAGGGGGGCGATTTCCTCCTGTCGAGAGGGGGCGAGGAAGAGGTAAAAGGAGATACTCCAATCATCCCAACAGAAGAGGTAAAAAGAGGAGATACTCCAATCATCCCAACAGAAGAGGTAAAAAGAGGAGGTACTCCAATCATCCCAACAGAAGAGGTAAAAAGAGGAGGTACTTCAATCATCCCAACAGAATGCCGTCTCAACCAAACTTTGGCATGTGTGGAAAAAAAAAATATTATTAGGCTGTGTTTGAAACCTTTTTTAAAAATAATTTTAAGCATATTTTCATTATTCTCTTTCCAATCTGTCGCTCTCTCTGTCTCTCTGTCTCTCTCTCTATTCCTCTCTCTCCCTCTCCCCTCTCTTTTCCTCATTCTTTGCTCCCTTCCTCTCTAGGTGTATGTTTATGGTGTAAATGTCTCTTGATGTAAAATTATTTATTTCGAAAGAGCAACACGGACACAAATGGTTCATTAACAGGATAAAACATACAATACAGTTTCCTCAGTTTGTTTTACAGCACTAAACGTAATCCACAATCTAGATCTAATAGTGTACAGTCCACAACACTTTGACAACCGTATTGACCAAGATTATACAGAAGGAAAAGGTTTGTTTGTGAATCTGGCTATACAATCCAAATTTAACTCTTAATACAGAATCTCTTAAATCTGCACCCTCTTTATAAGAACAACAAGCTAAATCTGATAGAACACTTTTTTCATATGGCTGTGGAGGATAGAGAAAGTGGAAGAGGGAGAAATAGCAAGGGAGGGTGAGAAAGGCTATCATCTCTCGCTCCTTCTCTTTTCTTCCTCATACCTTGCTTTTCCCTTTCTCTCCTTCACTCCCTCTCAACTCTCTTGCCCTCCTTCACTTTTTTTTCCGTCTTGCCCCCTCTCTGTCTGTTTTCTTCTTTAAAGGCGGCTCTGTCGTTCCCATTTCATGTGGCTGTCCTCTTTGTACCTGGTGTTTGCACTTCACGGACAGAAGCGCTGTTTGACCAGCGGTCTCACAACTGACCGCCGAGGAGATTAGCTGAGTGTGAAATTGTTAGTTCGAGGATTACCGCTGGTTCTTCGCTGTGTGGTGGTCGCCCCTGGACAAACAAACGATTCTGTTACTTGTAGCCGACTATGATTGTCATCCTTGATTCTTAGTGTGACAGTTTCATGACCAGTTTTAAAACACTATTCTCTCTTATTGGCTAAGAATTAAAATTACTTTCTAATTACAGGGCACATAGTCTAAAACTTTTACTCTTTTCTTGCATGCTTATAAATTTTTATTTTTATTTTATCCTTTAACCCAGTATAAGGATTGTGGGGACACCCAGGGCTGGCCCTAACAACTGCGGGCCCCCATGCGAAACAGATTGCGCGAGGCCCAGTCTGGGTAGGGATAAGCATGACATCAAAATTAAGATTTTGTATTAGAAAATGCATTCGTCTTTGCAATACCCTTTTTTATCAAATAAAAGCTGACAATGCAGTTTTTTTTTAATCGCGCATAGAATTGACACTCCCAAAATGACAATCTTGTCCATTTTCAGGAGACCGTCCAGAGATTTCAGGAGATTTTAATAATTTCAGATTTCGATGATCCCTTTGTATATTTTTCAATTTCAGGAGATTTCCAGGAGGTAGTGCGGAAACCCTGCTTTTATATATAATTTATAATGTTCAATTTAATAATTTACACCTAGAATTAGCGTGGGGCCTATGAAAGTGCGGTGGCCTAAGGCCGGCCCTGGGGAAACCAATGTTGACTCCTCCACAACTTTACTCCATTTCGGATCTCTTGCCCGTGGTAAACAAAACGGAAACATCCTGTTCAAATAAAAAGGTAGGTAGTATCATCCATCCATGCAGTGGCGCCACAGTCCATGGAGGGGCTCTGGCCTGCTTCAACACGTCCCGTCTACAACGTATTAGTTTTATGACAGTATAAATCTAAAACATAATACTAAAAAATAAATAAAGGCTTAGATCGATAAATATATTAGATAGATAGATAGATAGATAGATAGATAGATAGATAGATAGATAGATAGATAGATAGATAGATAGATAGATAGATAGATAGATAGATAGATAGATAGATAGATAGATAGAGATAGGTAGGTAGTTAGGCAGTTAGGTAGGTAGCTAAATAGACAGATTGATAGATAGACGGATAGATAGATAGATTGAAAATGAGAGAGAGAGAGAAAGAGAGAGAAGTGGAGAATGAGAGAGAGAGAGAGACAAAGAGGAAATGAAAAATGGGTGAGTGAAGAAAGAGTTATAAAAAGTTATAAAAAGATTGAACTCCCTTGACAAGAGCTCCTGCCACTAAAAACAATAAATTAACACTAGATCTACGTCACAAGGAGAACGCCCTCACCTTTAGGAAGCATGCGAAACATTTTTAGTCTAATTGTAAAATCGAACCTGAGCAGCGACCATTCTACTCTAAGCCCAGGAACCACAAAACAACTATTAACAACTAATGATAATTTCCCACAAACAATGTACCACATAATAGCTTTCAAATGAGAGTATTGCATGGCTGCGTGCATTGTGTAAACTCCTAGGGGATCATATGTAATAAGCACATTTACTAATGATACTTGATGATTATAGTAGCAATTAGAATCACTGTATGCTGCAGTCATGTGTTATAGCGCACCGATGTCTTGTGAAACATCATGATGACATGGAAACATCCAGAAATGATGACGACAGAAAGAATTATCCAGAATAAAAAAAGTCATTTTAGTTTTTCAGTTCGTTGAAACGATGGACGATAACAGGGTAGAGAGAAAGGTGACGACTGGAGAGAGGAGAAAGAAAATAAGAGTGAAAGAGAAAGAGATTGAAAGATACAGATATATATATATATATATATATATATATATATATATATATAGAGAGAGAGAGAGAGAGAGAGAATGGGTAAAATAGTCTAAGAGAGTATGAGAAAAGTGAAAAAGGCAGTGATAGAAAGAGGGAGAGAAAGAGGGAGAGAAAGAATGCGTAACTGGAGGTAAATTGAACAAAAGATGGAAGGAGAGAAGCAAAAGTGAGAGGCAGGGATGGAAGTGTAAGGGAGAGTGAAATTGAACTGGGAGAGAAAGGAAAAAGAGAAGGAGAGAGAAATAGAGAAAAATAGTGAATATTATATATATATATATATGACTCCTTCTGTCTCGGAAGACAATGGATGCGCCCAGATGAGTCCCCTCCGGAGCGCATTCCTGGGTCTTGGATAAAGGGGTCATGGGTGGCTCATGCGTCATGATCCTTCTCTCGACCTTGCTGATGTGATCCAAAGGAACGTTTCATTTGGCACCAGCTCAGTTGCAGAAGCTGCCGGAGGGAATTTCACAGCTGATACTCCCAACGTCTAAGTGGCTTCACTCCTGGTTTTTCCTCGAGGTTTTCTCCTGAAGCCTCAGTACCGCAAGGCAGCGGGGGTTTGAAGTCAGAGTACCCCTCTCCTAGATGAATTGCCTTACTAGGAGGACGAGATCCATCTGCCCGAAGCTCCTGGTTTTGTGGCGCTAGGTATCCGCCTTCACCCCTTCACCTGTTAGTAAGAGCAGTTTCGCCGGGCCACACGAGCAGGCCATGTGCTGGACACACACACACACATATATATATATATATATATATACATACAGAGAGAGAGAGAGAGAGAGAGAGAGAGAGAGAGGCATGATTTTAAAGGAAAACGGTTCAATCACATCCCCTTCTCTCTTCTTGTCCCTAACCACATTATTAGTAAATCAGTAAATCAGTAAATCAGTGCTGTATTTCAATAGGTGTTTGTATCTTAGGTTGAGAAACAAATCAAACAATTTATTATTTAATTATTACAAAAAAATCTTTAGATAATCCAGTATATTTTGAATAGTATTAATTGTTAACTATTCATTACTATTGACTTAACAGTAAGCAGAATTAAGTATCAAAAATATGAGGCAATAGATTAATGAAAAATGAGTGACTAACTTGTAAATAAAATTCTCAAACTATAACCCCTGGCATCCCACAAAGTCAAGATGTAGAGATCAAAGTCTTCAAATACATCAGTCCAATAAACTAGATGCCTACACTCTGTTCACTATTTCTAGTTCAATAATGCTGAACACAAGATTCAAACACAAACACTTCAGAAATCAATTTGCCCATAATTGCCAGACAACTCTCCCAAAAATTCCTTGCTTTGTTATCCCACTTTATCCCATGATATCCCTGTATCCCTCTCTTGTTTCTTGTGCTTCTTTGTGTCATGTTATTGACCCCCATCCATTCCTCCCCCCAACAGATCGTATCCTCTCCTGACGAGGCAAACTTGAGACTTATACTATAAGGTAAGATATTGCTTTGTAAAGGCATTCTTGGTATCCTTGCCTTCAGCCTGATCCCATTGCGCTGTGCACTTCAAACGATTATGAAACAACGGGACGACCCAACCTGGTGTTGACTCGAGCGGAGAGCGGCTCTTCCCATGAAGACCTGGCATTCCGAAGCGGTCTCCTCTGTCAACAGAGCACTGATCAGTTTCTTCACACGACCAGCCTCCCCCTTCCTCTCTACTCCCCTTAAATATCCATTGAGATTTTGTTCAAACTTTGGCAAAAGTAATATTTGAAAGATCTGAAGCCAACTTTTTTTTTGTTTGAAAATCTTGTTGCTAACGACTTCAAACTGTAACTGTTACTTTTTTTTTTAAGGACTTGTGCGTGTGTGTGTGCAGAATGAAGAGAGACAGAGAGAGAGAGAGAGAGAGAGAGAGAGAGAGAGAGAGAGTGAGGCGGAACGGAATAAAGAAATAGAGAGAGATCCGGAGAGAAACTTTATTTCAGATTTTATACTGCTCTCTAACATCGTACTAACACATACATTTAAATAAGATATCCCCTTCATTGGTTAACTATGGGAGCTCGTATACAACGTTACGATTTAATATGTTTTGTTTTTTGTCATATATTTGCTTGCTATTGTCTTTATACTTATAGACTTATGATTATATTTTCTATTACTAGTTATAAATCAGAGTGTATAACATTAAATGGGTAAACCAGTTCTACCTCCTAGAATTATCATTAATCAATAAGCTGAGTCTATTAAGTAAGCTCTCTTTCAGACCTATCAAATTCGTAGGTCATCTGTTTCTGATGACTAAAGGAGTAGCACCCATCCAGGAACAGCCTTAGGCATAGGTAAACTAGGCAGCCGTCTAGGCCACTAGGGCCTCCGAATGGTGGGCGCCTCGCAAAGTACTGAAAACATTTTTTTTAGAGAAGAAATAGCGAAACTTGCGTCCATTGTTTAAGTTGGAGTATACTAGTCTGACTAGGTTTTAAATAAAGTGCGTAATTTTTATTTACTCGCTGTTTTATTTTAATTATTTCTCTATTTTATTAGCAGCCACCAAATTCACTTCGCCTAGGGTCTCCAATTAACTAAGGCCGGCCCTGATCCATCTATAGCTCGTCTGTTTTTGATGGCTAAAGGACTAACTTGTGAACATTAATTCCAACTAATATCAGGTACACATTTGAGCTGGGTGGAATAAGGGTCGTCTTCAATCCCAGTCTTCACAGAGATTTAAACCCGAAACGATTTACCAATAAGGCACCTCGCCCCATGAGAGGCTGTTTAAATCATCTTCTCTATGAAAAGGCTGAATGCAGGGGCGTATCTATATGTATGTGAAGGGGGTGATGGGGAGGAGAGGGCAACAATATTTGTGGCATCACGCCTCTTTACACTTCGCCTCTCCTTGTGAGGTTTCATTAAACATCACGTGGTATGATTGTACACAGGTCAGAGGTCACTGTGTCAATGTCTGGTAGAGACAGGATGATAGGATGCCAGGGACACTATCGAAGGGGTGCGACCGTCAAGAGCCTGGCGAATGTCTTGTGATACTACTTGCGACTTCTTGGTTTTATTTAAACTGTAAAGAGTGGTAGAGGATGAGAAACACATCGGGCAGAATGACACGGAGGGTAGAGAGGCACACGGGGCAGAGAGATACAGAGGGCAGAGAAACACAGAGGTAAAAAATATATACAAGACAGAGAGACATAGAGGGCAGAGAGACACAGAGGACAGAGAGACACAGAGGGCAGAGAGACACAGAGGGTAGAGAGGCACACGGGGCAGAGAGATACAGAGGGCAGAGAGACACAGAGGTAAAAATATATACAAGACAGAGAGACACAGAGGGCAGAGAGACACAGAGGACAGGGAAATACACTGCAGAGAGATACAGATGGCAGAGAGATACACAGGGCAGAGAGATACAAAGGGCACAGAGACACAGAGGGCACAGAGACACACATGGCGGATAGATACAGAGGGCAGAGAGACACACCGGGCAGATATATACAGAGGGCAGAGAGCCACAAGGGGAAGAGAGATACAAAGGGCAGAGAGAGACACGGTGCAGAGAGACACACGGGGCAGAGAGACACACGGGGAAGAGAGACACACGGGGCAGAGAGACACAAATGGCAGAGAGACACACGGGGCAGAGAGACACACGGGACAGAGAGACACAAAGAACAGAAAGACACACGGGGCAGAGAGACACACGGGGCAGAGAGACACAAAGGACAGAGAGACACACGGGGCAAAGAGATACAGAGGGCAGAGATATATAGGGGGAAGAGAGATACACAGGGCAGATAGCCACAGGGGGGAAGAGAGATACCGAGAGCAGGGAGACACACGGGACAGAGAGACACACGGGGCAGAGAGACACACGGGGCAGAGAGACACACGGGACAGAGAGACACACGGGGCAGAGAGGCACAAAGGGCAAAGAGACACATGGGGAAGAGAGATACACGGGGCAGAGAGACACACGGGGAAGAGAGACACACAGGACAGAGAGCCACAAGGGGAAGAGAGACACATGGGGTAGAGAGACACACGGGGCAGAGAGACACAAAGGGCAGAGAGACACACGGGGCAGAGAGACACATGGGGCAGAGACACAAAGGGCAGAGAGACACATGGGGCAGAGAGCCACATGGGGCAGAGAGCCACATGGGGCAGAGAGACACAATTGGCAGAGAGACACATTGGGTAGAGAGACACAAAGGGCAGAGAGACACACGGGGCAGAGAGACACAAAGGGCAGAGAGACACACGGGGCAGAGAGACACAAAGGACAGAGAGACAAACGGGGCAAAGAGATACAGAGGGCAGAGATATATAGGGGGAAGAGAGATACACAGGGCAGAGAGCCACAGGGGGAAGAGAGATACCTAGAGCAGGGAGACACACGGGACAGAGAGACACACGGGGCAGAGAGACACACGGGGCAGAGAGACACACGGGACAGAGAGACACACGGGGCAGAGAGGCACAAAGGGCAAAGAGACACATGTGGAAGAGATATACACGGGGCAGAGAGACACACGGGGAAGAGAGACACACAGGGCAGAGAGCCACAAGGGGAAGAGAGACACATGGGGTAGAGAGACACACGGGGCAGAGAGACACAAAGGGCAGAGAGACACACGGGGCAGAGAGACACATGGGGCAGAGACACAAAGGGCAGAGAGACACATGGGGCCGAGAGCCACATGGGGCAGAGAGCCACACGGGGCAGAGAGACACAATTGGCAGAGAGACACATTGGGTAGAGAGACACAAAGGGCAGAGAGACACACGGGGCAGAGAGGCACAAAGGGCAGAGAGGCACAAAGGGCAGACTGACACACGGGGCAGAGAGACACACGGGGCAGAGAGACACAGAGGACAGAGAGACAGGGAGCGGATAGAGACGAAACCATTTTTTATAGAAGGCTTGAATACTGACCTGCAACGTCGCAAACTGAGGGCAGTGGTTACCAATAGTTCGTCGCTACGTCGTACAGACCTGTGACTATTGAAGCAGGCTATTGCCCAGACGCTGCGACGTTGTGGGTCAGTGTTCAGGCCTACTGTGACGATTGGTCTCTATAGCAGAGAGTGCATAAAAGAGAGAGAAAGTGTGTGGGCATAGAATAGAGTGTGTGTGGGCATAGAATAGAGTGTGTGTGGGCATAGAATAGAGTGTGTGTGGGCATAGAATAGAGTGTGTGTGAGCATAGAATAGAGTGTGTGTGGGCATAGAATAGAGTGTGTGTGGGCATAGAATAGAGTGTGTGTGGGCATAGAATAGAGTGTGTGTGGGCATAGAATAGAGTGTGTGTGAGCATAGAATAGAGTGTGTGTGGGCATAGAATAGAGTGTGTGTGTGCATAGAATAGAGTGTGTGTGTGTGCATAGAATAGAGTGTGTGTGGTCATAGAATAGAGTGTTTGTGGGCATAGAATAGAGTGTGTGTGGGCATAGAATAGAGTGTGTGTAGGCATAGAATAGAGTGTTTGTGGGCATAGAATAGAGTGTGTGTGGGCATAGAATAGAGTGTGTGTGGGCATAGAATAGAATGTGTGTGGGCATAGAATAGAGTGTGTGTGGGCATAGAATAGAGTGTGTGTGGGCATAGAATAGAGTGTGTGTGGGCATAGAATAGAGTGTGTGTGGGCATAGAATAGAATGTGTGTGGGCATAGAATAGAGTGTGTGTGGGCATAGAATAGAGTGTGTGTGGGCATAGAATAGAGTGTGTGTTTGTATAGAATTGTGTTGTGTTTGTGTATAGAACAGAGTGTGTGTGTTGTTGTACAGAATAGAGTGTGTATGTATAGAACAGAGTGTGTGTGTGTGTGTACAGAGTTGAGAGACAATTTGCTTAGAGAAAGTTTGAAAAACAAAGAGAGTGGAAGAAAAAACAAATTCTTTTAACTCTCAGTAATTTTTTAATACTATTTCTCTTTTCTTTCTTCTCCTCTTGTCGCCTCTCTGTCTCCCTATCTTTCTTTTCCTCTCCCCCTGCTCTCTCCAATTGTCACTCCACCCCCCCCCTCCACTCTGCCTCTCTCTCCTCTAACTCTCTCATCTTTACAAAAAAAAATATATTTCCTTGTTGTTTTTCTATTGCTACATCTATATTTTTAAATCCTCCAAATCACCTCCTCCCCCGCCGGCCTCGCCATGTCTAATTCTCCCTCACAGAGACACATGCTCTCACTCGACTGCCATTATCTTCTCATTTAGACTCTCAACTCTCCTCCCCCCCATCTCTCTCCTCCTTTCCAAATCACTCCCCCCCCCCCTTTTCCCAAAACCAGCAGATTGTCAAAGACACGACAATGTCTCGGAACCAGGTTACGATTGACAGAAAAGAACCTCCAAAAAAAAAATTAAAAAAAACGACGAGGAGCGTCTATAAACGCCCTGTGGACAAGCGCCAGAAACCATTTCTGTTCAGGGGAGGCAACACAAGTGCTCATGCCTTGCTTCAAGTATAATGATGGAGGGGGGAGGGGATATGGAGAGGGAACGCAGAGAAGAATTAGGATGCTCCCCCCCCCCTCCCTCGGCTAACGAAATTTAAACTTTTTGGTCGTTATGTTATTCTAGCTGTGTGTGTGTGTGTTGTATGTGTGTGTGTGTGTGTGTGTGTGTGATCGAGGATCTAATCGGTTCACGCAAGCTGTCTCTTACAGAAGACAATGATGGAAATGAATTGTTGATCACCAAGGCATCACCAGAGGTGGCTCCGGAGGAAGGGGGGGAATGGTCAGGACGGTGATACAGCTACACATCATCACTTTGAAATGTTCAGATGTAGCACTGTGTGTAGCACATTGCATAAGATATCATAGAATCTCACAATATTTCGATGTCCATTACATAATGAACTTGTAGATTTAAAATTGCAGGTTCAAGGTCACTGTCACAACATACTGGAACTTGTAGATACTAGAAAAAAACAGTCAAGTATAGTCAATTATCTCATTACAGTGTTTGTGACCAATGAATTGGTTGTTGAATATATTTAACTGAAAAATTCGAAATTTCTATTCTAAATTTAATTGGTTCTGTGTTTTATTCCTTTTTAAGTCAGGCTGTGTTCACAGAAGTAAGAATCTGCTTAAATCTTTCAAAACAACTGAAGATACACTCCACCAAGCAAGACGCAACTTAACAGTACCATATAAATTGGCCTCTGTGAAGAAGGAGCCTCTCTAATTTGTACGTTTTGGTTATTAAATCATTCAGTTTATCTTTCGAACAGTTATTCTGGAACAAAGCCACAGATTTTGATCATCAAATTTCCATTTATTTTCAGGAAAATAGAATTTTTACTTTCATTTCCTCTAAACCGGAATCTCGTAAATCAAACTTTCTAATGTTGTCTTAGATAAGCAAACTTGGTCATAGACTTATATATAAATTATATCTAGACTGGACATAGAGATCTGTTAAAACTACAAAAAATGTCGTGAAAACTTGTTAAAAAGTTGAAACAAGGCGCTGTTTTGTAAAATAGTTAAAAGAATTAAAGTTGTTGTTTTTTTTTAACCTTTACCTATGTAACATATAATTTAATTTTTAGATCTAGACCTAGCAACTGAACATCAAAAATGAAAGTACTCTCGACTCGTAATTAATATTTTGCAATTTTTAGATACATAATCTAGAAAGATCTAGGTAATCAATCTATTTAAATGTTCATAAGATGATTTAAATCAACATACTTGAATTATTTCGATCTAGGATTTTTGAAACATTATCTCAATGGAGACTAACAGGAAATAGCTTTGTTTCATATATTTGCGTGAATATATAGTTCTGTGATTGATAGCCCATTCTAAAGAAAATCCTAGAACTGATTTTGCATTATTTCTAAACTTTAAAAACTAAAGATCATTACTTTTCTAAGACAGAAAAGATTGATTGGGGCGACTTCCCTTACAGCTTGAAAAAGAGTTACGTACATAAAAATCTATCTATATATATATATATAGATGCTTATAAATATATATATGGTTTTAAAAATGTATAATTTATCAATAGTTCCGTATTCTATATAACGGATAATCCAGAAAGCCTGCTATTTATGGGTTTAATTCCAGTTTATGAAAAAACTCCCATAAAAAAAAAAAAAGAAGAAATAAACAGAATTGATCTCAAATTTCAGTCGATGCTATTAAACTATTTCAACAATTTATTTTCATGCACGATCTCATCCCATGTACAACTTTTGTTCATCTAAGGGTGTCTCGGTGCTTTGACATTAGCGGGGGGACTCTCGTCAATTTGTATCAATCCCTTAGTGACTTGTCTGAAAATCTGAGCAGATCAAATCGAATGGGGAGAAGAAAAAGAAAGAGAGAGAAAGAGAAAGAAAAAGAGAGAGAAAGAAAGAAAGAGGATAAAGAGAGAGAGAGAGAGAGAGAAAGAGAGAAAAATAGATTCAGAGAGAGAGAAAGAAAGAGAAAAATAATGAGAGAGAGAAAGAGTGTGAATGAGAGAGAGAGAGAGAAAGATAAAAAGAGAGAGAGAGAGAGAAAAAAATAGAATCAGAGAGAATATATGAGAGGTGCGAGTGTATCTGCCCTCCGTGAACCCAATTTTATCACTTTTAAAAAATCTATTTCTATATAAAGGACTAAATGATTTCTTTCTAGAGAAATTATTTCCCAAGAGTAGTTCCCCAGTAGGTTCTAGTGTCTAGAAAATTAGTGCCCCCCCCCACACACACACACTTCTCCCCGCTCACCCTCCCCTCCCAAAACAATGTTTGTGACGAAATTGAAATGTTTTGGGCGGGAAAAAATCGGTTCTTCAATGGCGACAACATCAAGGAAACAATTGAAACCCGACACCGCGAGTGACAGAAGGAGAAAACCAGAGACAAAATAAAAAGAGATATAAAAAGAAGGTTATGTGAGTGTGAGATAAAAAGACAGAGAGAGAAAGAGCACGAGACAGAGAGAGAGAGACAGAGAGAGAGAGAGACAGAGAGAGAGAGAGCAAGAGACAGAGAAAGAGAGAGAGAACAATTCAACTCTAGAACTTTTTTTTTAAAGTGCTTCCAGATATTGCAGCACGAGCCCCCGTCAAGACGCCACTCTAGTCCGTGATTGAATAACACAGTGTCTGAATGACACAAATTACTGTAATACTCTACTTCTGGTGTCCACTGGTGGAAAGGGGGGGGGGGGAGAGCCAGGGCGTCCTTGAGATCAAGGGAGCACACCATGACGCACGAAAGGGGGGACCAGGGGAGGGAGGGAGCCTGACGTAATTACCGCAGAAACCACTTCGCGCCCATAGCTCTTCGGACCCCGTGACCCCAAAATCAAATTTCAGCAGAATCCAAGGGTTTCCCTG
The DNA here is from genome assembly GCF_947242115.1 of Biomphalaria glabrata. Lineage (NCBI taxonomy): Eukaryota > Metazoa > Mollusca > Gastropoda > Planorbidae > Biomphalaria > Biomphalaria glabrata. The sequence goes on along the minus strand of NC_074718.1, from coordinate 40,282,164 downwards.
TTCTTCATGTGTCATCTTTAAACTCACATTATCTGTCTCGCGACGTTTCTTTTCTTGGCCTTAATTTTTTTTTATGTTTTGTTTTGCAATTAAAAAAAAATGTATTGCAACATTTTTTTTTTAGTTCTTGTATTAATTTTATTTTATTTCTAACCTTCTGTTGATATTTTAATCATTTTATTCTTTTGTCACTTTGGAAAATAATAAAAATGTTTTTCAATTTCTTTCTTTCTTTGTTTTTTTGTTATCCTTCCATATATCTCCAGGAGGATTTTCTCTTTTTATTTTCCTCCACTTGTCTTTTCCCAGCTTTTTCTCTCTGTCTTTTTGTAGGTTTCTCCCCCCCCCCTCCTTTTTTTTTTTTAGTAACATTGTTAGCGGCCCCCGAAAGGGGAAAAGACGCTATTAGTTTTGTCTGTCCGTCCGTCCCGTATGTATCTCAGAAACTAGAAAAGAAAATGAAAATCGGACATCATGATATTTTAGATCATTCAAAGTTCTGATGCAACGGTTACTTTTTTCTTTTCTGAAAGTGAACCATCTAATTTTTAAAATTATCTATGCAAGAAGATTTTTTTTTTAAATTACATCTCTTTTCAATGAAAAACTTCAGTGGAGGTAACTTTTTTTTAAAGGTCATGGACTTCTTCATTAATAACTCAAGCTTCATTCATAGATTCGCGCATTGGTACAAAGAATTTGCATCTAAGGTCACAATGGTAAAAGTGTCAATGGTTCATTATAAAATATATTTTCCATTTATTAACAAACTCATCGAATAGAATACTGATTCAAATGTTGTTTTTAAAAAAGAATTTTAATACGAACTTCGTTTTAGTTATAAGTTTAAAAAATAACGAACTACTTTTATAGCGCGCAGTATTGACATATCCTCATTATAGGGGCCTACACTTGACAGTCTAAATAAGACTAAATAGAGCCCAGATCTAGATATATTTATAATAAATGTATTAATTATTTGATCACATTTTAATTTTTAAGGCAATAACTCATCTTCTGTAGTATCACATTGTTAAAAAAATTAGATTGTAATTTGTATACAACAGATATAGAATCACGTGGCTAATTATTGTTTGTTTACGATTGGTGAATGAAGTCCATTGTGAGACTTAGCTTTATTGTCCCTGGAAATCTGCAGCAACTTCATAGAACTTTGAACCCGCAGACTTCTGCATCTGTAGTTTTAGATCTGTGTGCGAATGAATGTATATTTGGAACTCGATTAATTAACTTCACGTTATGTGCTAGTATGCCTATATAATGAAAACACGAACTCTAAATAAGCATTTCATAAATCATTCCTAGGATACCATTACTCATTCTTTAATTAAGTCTAGTTGTGCAATGCTGTATGTAGTTGGTTTGCTTTATATGTTTGTTTTATTCACGCATTCATTCACGGGCAGACGAACAAAAACCTAACCCTAACTGCAGCCCCGACACTACCTACCTACCTACCTACATACCTACCTACCTACCTACCTACCTACCTACCTACCTACCATGATCTATTTTTAGTCAGTTGGAAAGTGTAGAAGACGAAAAAAAAAACATTTAGAATTTTCACTATAGTACATATGATTTATAAATAGCTTTTGGGTGTATCCGGTGAATGCAGGAAGTGCTGATTAACTAAGTATTTTGGAAATGTATATAATAATTTTTGTGACTTTTCAGCGCTGGAGAGCTAAGTTTTAAAATATTTTCGTTTGCAGTTCGTTCTTTGACACTGGTGCAACTAAAAAACCAAAAGATAAAAACAAAGGTGTAACTAACAGTATTTAAGCTAATTTAATACTATGATTTCAACTTCTATTCTTGAGATATTTTGTTGCTACAATTGAACTTTCACCTAAGCGTCCTTGACATTGCTTACATCTATTTGTTTCATAATCTCTCCTTGTCTTCCTCTTTTCACTTTCTATAGGTTCCATTACATCGCCAACACATTTCCAAAAAAACATTTCCCTTTTTTATGCTATTGTTGTTGTTTTTTTCATTGATGACAGAATGTAAAATGGAGCTTAGAAATCAAAACCAAGAGCCCTTTGATAGATATTTATGAGGAAAATCTCCAATAGATACTGACTCGAAACAAGATTGTTCCAGTTTATAGAGAACAGTCAACATTCCCACTAAACAAGTTCATCGTTGATCATTAGCAACTGAGAACTATAAGGGTGCACAATACGTCAAGGGTGGTAACTGTGGACGTAACTTGGTACTTTATAGGGATTTTCAGGCATAAAGTTCATCACAGTAAGCTGCCCTTTGTTTACATTTTGATTTTTAAAATATGTTTATGTTTTTTTTTTTTTTTTAATCAATACTGTTAAGTAGTGTAAGAGAGAGAAAAAACAACAGGAAAAGCAATCTGAAGAAATATGGTAGCTATATATGGAACGTTTAAAAGCTATAGAAAAAAAACAACAACAAATTGAAACATTTAAATTTCTTGCGATTTCATCTGTGGCCAGGGCCGGTCCTGTCTGTGGCCAACGGTTAACGAGTATGTCATGTGGCCAGAACAACAACCAACTTTTCTCTCAACTAATTTCAGTTACCCATTAGAGCTAGATGGACTCAGTGGCGCCCTATATATTCTAGTATTCACCAGGATTCGAACCAAGGACCCCCCATTTCGGAAGCCATCGCGCCTCGAAAACAAAATTGTTAAGGACACCATATTAAAAGGTCACTGTTCTAACTAAAAAAGTAGAAATAAGTTTGTGCTACAAACCAAAGTGTTTGCACATTTGATTCTACTGTCCTGAAAAGTGCACAAGAAATTGTATTCGCTTATCAACGCTTCCGTGTTGTGTACACCCTGTTCTGTATACCGGATATACTGGCAACCTTTGCTATTTATAAATCTCTCACATTGTGTCACTCAACGCTCGTGAGATCTTGTGCAATCAAAGCGTTCTGTTCCTAATGCAATTAGCTGTTTCTACCTAATTATAGCGGAGCTGCACCATGATTTCCATGATTAACTTTGTTGAGACACGCTGACGCAATTGTAAATGTCACCTGCCTTTACATGTAGTTAAAGTTTGTGACAAATATGACAAGTGACATTTAGTGCTGGAGAAAGACGCCCCTTTACCCCCTCCCCCCTCCCAATCGCACTACAATGTAGATTTTAAAATTTAAATCAAACCACAAAATTTTAGTATTCATATCGTCTCAAAGTGTGGCAGGAACATGAGTGATAAATTATCAAAAACATGTAGAAATGTTTTGTCATATTTTTTTGTTATTGTCATTTTTTTTTATTCTAGAATATCAGGTGACATTTGATGACAACTATAAAGTATCGAATGCAGGCCAACGTGTAGGGAAGACTAAAAGTGATGACATCACACATCACTGCTTCGTCCCTCTGACTGGCATAGAAGAAAAAAATAATCCCGCCCCCCCCCCTCCCTTGGCTGGTACCCATCGATCCAAAAGATAAGTACTTTAGTAAATTAGTTCGCCCCCTGAGGGCATGACAACAAACATACTAACAGAACCGTCAGCACTTAGAGTCATTTAGGGTTTTCCTGCATGATGGGTATCTTGATACATGACATTGACATTTGACATTTGACAAAAAGAAGAAGAGAAAGAAAATAGATAAGGAAGCAGGTGGATTCAGACAATGATATTTTGACCCAGTTTTGTCTAAGTTACTAGCCTCTTTGGTTGCTCGTGTGGTAGTGTCTGTATGTTTTGTCTCAATATGTCTATGTGTGTCAAGGTGTATATGACTCTATGTCAATATGTAAATGACTATATGTCGTATATGAGGGTGTCTATGTGTATGTGTAAATGTGTCTGTTTCCGTATGTAAATGATTTATGTCTGTATGTGAGGGCGTCCATGTCTATGTGTAAATGTGCCTATGTTGTAATTTAGGTGTGACAGACCGTATGTTAATGTGACTATGTTAGGTTTGTATGTAAGTGTATATGTTCATAAGTTAATGTGTCTCTGTTTATGTGTGTCTAAATTCATATGTTATATAAGTGTGTCTACATTCGTATGTAAGTGCGTCTACATTCGTATGTAAGTGTGTCTACATTCGTATGTAAGTGTTACATTCGTATGTAAGTGTGTCTACATTCGTATGTAAGTGTGTCTACATTCGTATATAAGTGCGTCTACATTCGTATGTAAGTGTGTCTACATTCGTATGTAAGTGCGTCTACATGCGTATGTAAGTGTGTCAACATTTTTATGTAAGTGTGTCAACATTCGTATGTAAGTGTGTCTACATGCGTATGTAAGTGTGTCTACATTCGTATGTAAGTGTGTCTACATTCGTATGTAAGTGTGTCTACATTCGTATGTAAGTGCGTCTACATTCGTATGTAAGTGCGTCTACATTCGTATGTAAGTGCGTCTATATTCGTTTGCTGTTCTCGTGCAATTGTAATGTTGAATGCGTCTTTTGAAACTTCTATATATTGACTCCGATGTGTCTGGCACTTGGTACAGGAGTTTTGTACAGAGGCGGCTCCATTGAGACGAAGCAAGGCCACAATGATACGTAACTTATCGTTTTTGAGAGAGAAATTCGGCAGCGATACTGTGTGGCCAGCACAATGACACATCCTTTTTTTTTTCTAAGATGATATCGCATTCTCCTTTCAGCCAGGTGAGTTTGGAATCTCTAACAGAATTCTGGACATAACAAAATCCCCAGACTGCGGCTCAAACCTTATCTCCCGTTCAGTCACATCGCTAAATCTGGCTTACCTCAGTGAAGTGACGTTTGAGTGAAAGGCATTCATTCTGGAGAGTTAGTCAGCTGGCCTTGTAGTTTTATATGAGCAAATACAAAAGTTTATCTTTACTTTTCATGGACTAACGAAACAAATGTTTCAATTTTATTTCTTGACAAAACAAATAGACGACACCACTTGTAGTCATGTACAGGTCTCTATGTATACAATGCACAACTAGGCTTACATCAAAGTGTAATCGTTACACTAGTTGTTATGGAGTGTGTGTATGTGTGTTTCTATGGTGACGGTGGGAACAGGTTAGCAATTGGTTGTGTAAATGATGCAACATTGTTGGCATTCTCCTCATTGGCCTTAGTTAGGACAGACGACCCCAGGACGTTAGACTGCAAGGTTGTGTTATTGTAGTGAGTTAGATTTTGTTAAATAATATTATTACTAAAGTCTGCTACAGTTATTTTATCTCATTGTAATTTGATTTTGTCTATATTATAAGCAAGGTGTTATATAGTACACTTACATAGGAAGTGATTCAAGTGATTTGAAGTTTTATTATTTAAAATATATTACACCTACAACGTTTTAGTTGTTTACTGGCAGTTTGGTGCTACAGGTCAATGACAGGTAACAATACTAATGGTCTTGCATCATAGTGCGCTCTATACACTAGTAATCTTGTGTCCCCATGGATATCATTTACTAAAGGACCTGCATAGCTCACATTCTATTCTAGGCACTCTTGGGTATATGTGTATCACAATATATACCATACACCGTACACTTGTAGGCATACAATATCCTATTATACCAAGAACATGTGGGCATACACATATTTTTCCATATACCAAGAATTAGTAAGCATACAGATATATTAGTATATACCAAGAGCTAGTTGGTATAAGGATATCTTAGTACTGCTTATATACCAGGAACTATTAGACATACATATATCTTGTTTTACACTAAAAGCTAGTGGACATTCAGATATCAGTGTATATTAACAGCTAGTAGGCAAACAGATATCAAAATATACTAAGGGCTAGTAGGCAAACAGACGTCAGAAAATACTAAAAGCTAATAGGCAAGCATATATCAGTATATACTGAAGGCCAGTTGGCAAGCGGGTATCAGTAAAAGGCTAGTGAGCATAGAAACTATTCCTATATAGGTTATAACACGGATGATTATGCAGATGTGCATTGGATACAAGGCTCATTTATGACAGCCACTTCGCATTAGCTTCTGTTGTCTATTAGAGGGCAATTACGTAGTTCCTGAGCGTCTCCCAGAATGCCATCACAACAAGGAGATTGCCCATTGACATACACATGTATTCAGAACAAAATAAAGCTACTTATGTAGCGGATGGTTTATTACGTTAGTTGCTATTATTTATACGACGAAGTGAAGCTAATTTAAACCCAAGCTTTTTGTTTTATAATTGGTGGTGATCAATAGAAATCAATTGAGCAGCGAAAAAATAACTGATAAAATAATTCGTTACAATGATCTTTCATGACGCTTGTATCTAATTGGGTTATTGTAAATTAATTCAATTTTATACAACAATGAATGGCGTCTTAAATGTGTGTGTCTCTCTCTCCTTCTTTTTCTTTCTCTGTCTTATTCTCTTTCATTCTCTCTCTCTTTCTTTCTTTCTTTCTCTCTGTCTCTTTCTCTCTTTCTCTATTTCATCTTCTCTCCTTCTATTTCTACAAACACAATTTTGCGTTGAGAGTAAATGACTCCTTTCATTTAGTGATACGCACATGGAAATTCCCTTCTTTCGTCATCCCATTGGTATCGCGTTTAATCGTTAAAGCCTGTCAACTTGTAACTTACTAAAATGGAAAGACTGCACATTGTATTTGTTTTTATATAGACATCGTCAAGGCTTTATCTAAAGCCCAGGAATGCGCACCAGAGAAAAAACTCTGGTGCTGCTGCAAACACAAAGCCAGTGACTCATCTGGGCCCATGAGAGCCATATACAATACTATATATATATATATATATATATATATATATATATATATATATATATATATATATATATATATATATATATATATATATATACATTTTATGTAAAATTATAATATACATATACATTTGAATAAGTATCATTAGACAATCTGTAAACTGGACCAGCAGGCTATTAGGACCAGAATGATCGTGTCCCGATACGGTTCGAGAACCAGTTTCGTCTGTTTCTATATATGCAGTGGGCGAGAAGTCATAGGGGTAACACTGTTGCAGACAATTACAAGTTTATACATTACAATAAAATAAAAAAGTGAATGTTTCCTAACACTCTTTGCTCTAATTGACGCTAGCACTAGATAGTAAATTATAATAAAGAGTTATTCCGCTTGTTTATTTTATTTTGACCGGCAGCACTCTATGGACCCACGTCCTGTCCCGCCTCTGCAAAGACTTTTTTTTTTTTTTTTGGTGAAACGGTTTAGTTGAACCCTGACTCTGTGACACAGTTAAGGAGTCGAGTCTGCCTCTGACACCTAAACGAAATTGAAACAGTTGAAATGGATGGTGTCTGAGACAGTTTCTGGGGACAATGTATGAGGCAATTTATAGGACTGTGAATGGATCTAGGGGAGGGGTCAATCTTGGAACATTCGGCACGGCAGTGTGTCATTTAGTGAGATATGTGAGGGAGATTTCTGTGCGCAGTATGTGGGGGCAAATGTGCGGGCAATATGAAAAGAATTGCAAATAACGTTTTGTGAGGTTAAATAACGGGACCTCCCCCCCCCCTTTTCTCCACACACACACACACACACACACACAGAAAAAGAAAATGTCTGAAATGTTCAGTATCTAAGCAATGGCGTTGTTCAAATCTCTGACCTACTTTAAAATAAGTCACGTGGTTAGTCTGTTTCGCTTTCCTATTAGCCTAAAGTCTCCTCTGAAGACCGCTTTCTCCCGCCATGAGAAGCAGTGGCGTAACTAGGGAGAGGAGGGAGAGAATTTGAAAATTCCCCCGAACCCCCATACATTATTTATTCAATATTACGCTAAATGAGGGGCACCCTGGGGCCCCAAATGATGGATAATTCCTAGCTACGCCCCTGCTGAGAAGCATTGTCCTGAATAGTTGTTGCTCATTTAGATATAGCTGATAGTCTACAACACAATTAGATGTAGTAGTACTCTAAATATTGATACAATATCACTATCTTGATACAATATCCTTCGCTGGATATTTGGAATTAGGTGTCCAGAAAAGATAACTATTGTCAATTAGTGGGAGAGAACTAGACACAAGCGGCTCACAAGCCCATAGCCCAAGACATCACAAAGCGGAAGTGGAGCAAGAAAGAGGATGGTGGGCAGACCCCAGCAAACCTGGAAGAGGTCAGTCATCAGTGAAGCTGAGGGTACAGAAATGACATGGGAGCAGATGAAAGAAAGCTGCTCAGAACAGAGTTCGGTGGAGAGGTGTGGTTGGGGCCCTATGCTCCCCTGGGAGTGCACAGGATTAAGTCAAGTAAGTCAAGATAAAATATCACTACCTTGGAACAATGTCACCATAATATCTTATCACTATACTATCTTATCACTATACTATCTTATCACTATACTATCTTATCACTATAATATCTTATCACTATACTATCTTATCAGTATACTATCTTATCACTATATTATCTTATCGCTATACTATTTTATCACTATAATATCTTATCACTATAATATCTTATCACCATAATATCTTATCACTATAATATCTTATCACTATAATATCTTATCATTATATTATCTTATCACTATAATATCTTATCACTATACTATCTTATTACTATAATATATTATCACTATACTATCTTATCACTATACTATCTTATCACAATACTATCTTATCACTATACTATCTTACAACTATACTATCTTATCACTATACTATCTTATCACAATACTATCTTATCACTATACTATCTTATCACTATACTATCTTATCACTATAATATATTTTCACTATACTATCTTATCACTAAACTATCTTATCACTATACTATCTTATCACAATACTATCTTATCACTATACTATCTTATCACTATACTATCTGATCACTATAATATCTTATCACTATACTATCTTATCACTATACTATCTTATCACTATACTATCTTATCACTATACTATCTTATCACTATAATATCTTATCACTATACTATCTTATCACTATACTATCTTATCACTATAATATCTTATCACTATACTATCTTATCATTATACTTACTTATCATTATACTTACTTATCATTATACTATCTTATCACTATACTTACTTATCATTATACTTACTTATCATTATACTATCTTATCACTATACTATCTTATCACTATACTATCTTATCACTATACCATCTTATCACTACACTATCTTATCACTATACTATCTTATCTCTATATTATCTTATCACTATACTATCTTATCACTATACTATCTTATCTCTATACTATCTTATCACTATACTATCTTATCACTATACTATCTTATCACTATACTATCCTATCACCATACTTTCTTATCACTATACTATATTATCACTATACTATCTTATCACTATACTATCTAATCACTATACTATCTTATCACAATACTATCTTATCACTATACTATCTTACAACTATACTATCTTATCACTATACTATCTTATCACTATACCATTTTATCACTACACTATCTTATCACTATACTATCTTATCTCTATACTATCTTATCACTATACTATCTTATCACTATGCTATCTTATCTCTATACTATCTTATCACTATACTATCTTATCACTATACTATCTTATCACAATACTATCTTATCACTATACTATCTTACAACTATAGTATCTTATCACTATACTATCTTATCACAATACTATCTTATCACTATACTATCTTATCACTATACTATCTTATCACTATAATATATTTTCACTATACCATCTTATCACTACACTATCTTATCACTATACCATCTTATCTCTATACTATCTTATCACTATACTATCTTATCTCTATACTATCTTATCACTATACTATCTTATCACTATACTATCTTATCACTATACTATCTTATCACTATACTATCTTATCACCATACTATCTTATCACTATACTATATTATCACTATACTATCTTATCACCATGCTATCTTATCACTATACTATCTAATCACTATACTATCTAATCACTATACTATCTTATCACTATAATATCTTATCACTATACTATCTTATCACTAAACTATCTTATCACTATACTATCTTATCACTATACTATCTTATCACTATACTATCTTATTACTAAACTATCTTATCACAATACTATCTTATCACTATACTATCTTATCACTAAACTATCTTATCACTATACTACCTTATCACTATACTTACTATCTTATCACAATACTATCTTATCACTATACTACCTTATCACTATACTATCTTATCACTATACTATCTTATCACTAAACTATCTTATCACTAAACTATCTTATCACTATACTACCTTATCACTATACTATCTTATCACTATACTATCTTATCACTATACTATCTTATCACTATATTATCTTATTACTATACTATCTTATCACTATACTATCTTATTACTATAATATCTTTTCCCTCCGTGAACTCTTTAATAAATTTTGTAGTCTTTTTTTTATCTCTGTATAATGAAGAGCTCCTAATCAATGTTTGTCCTGGGGCTGAACTTGTGACTTGCACATGACTTAAGAAGCGGGGAATTATATGAAAACATTTAGAGAAGAGATCTAGAGATGAAAAACAATCCAGATCTAGGACTTTCTTGACCTATATTCAGACTTATAGGTTAACCTTGAACTATTATCTGGAGAAAATATAAATCTCTCATTTAGGTTCTTTTTAATGAGTTACAACAATGATACAATGTCGGTGAATATTTGATGTTTAAAAAAATGGATGATCTGCAGACGATCTACATCTTCATATTGTTGGTTTTAAATTTTAACATATTAGACTCCAGCTAATTGTGGAGTTGTTTAAGGGTAGCTCAATTTTTTTAAGTTAAATGTAGTTAATTTGTTTATTTTTTAAAGTTACAATCAATAAGTTAAATACTTTTCAAAAATATATAGTCTATGATTTGGATGTTACAAAAGCAAACACACATACAAAAGAGAGAAAGTTTTAATACTGGTTCTTTTTTAACAATGGCTTAAATTTAACAGTAATTTTATTTTAACACTGGTTCAGCCTAATAAACACTGATTCTATTCTAACACTGGCTCTGTTTTAGCACTGGTTCTATTTTAACACGAATTCTATTTTAACAATGGTTTTGTTTTAACATTGGCTCACTTTTAACATTGTTTCTGCTTTAACACTGATTCTTTTATAACCTGGATTCTGTTTACAATCTTTCTATTTTAACATATTTTTTTTAACGCTGGTTTTTCAACATTGTTTTCGATTTAACATTGGTTCTCATTTAAGACTGGAATTGTTTTAACACTGTTCCTGTTTCAACAGTATCTGTTTTAACATAGGTTATGTTTAAATACTGGTTCTGTTTTAACCCTTCTACTAACAAACTCAGCGAAACACTTTTGATTTTATTTTATCTGAAAGATCTACAAGTATGTAAGAAAAATAGAATATTCCTTTTAAAATACGTTCATATATATATTTTTTCTCTTTTGCTTTGATTAGTTTAAAAATTAATATGACACTAATGCAGTGAGGTTGTGGCACTACATCAAAAATTCTGAATGGCTATCCGTGTCATATCAAGTGCTTGCGGCTATTTCCCTTTGGGGTCTCGTCATTTCAACTTAACACAGAACTTGAGAGCGACGTCAAAAATTTTTTTAAAATTTTTCCCACAGGTATAAAAAAAAAATTATAAATCTGACAATTGTCTTTTGCTTGGCAACGCAATCTCATTTGAAAATAAAAAATTTATTAAACTCACAGGAAATGTAACACATCAACATTTTTTTGTTATTTGTAATAAATGTAAAAGAAAAACAATAATATTTCGACTCAGAACGATGTGGATGATGATAATGGCAATGTCTTCAGTTCAGGAGATAAAACAATGAGTGCAGTTGTTTCTAGAAAAACGGCGAAACACTTTAATAAACAATGAAGTAGCAAAGTGCTGATTTATTTTTTATAGAGTTTTAATTCTTTTAAACTCAAACTTGAAACAATAAATGTATATACGGTTAGATATGTTAAACAGATACAGGATACAGTAATAATGATCAATAAAAAGGGGTAACTATTTGTTTTCAAACTAGCGACCTCGAAGTCTAACTTTCTAGCTCTACCTCTCTGTGTCTTAAGCTAATACTACTCTTTTTATATATTTCCTTTGAATAATCTAAACCTGGCATCTCAATACCCTTGACCTTTTACATTTAATTTTCACCGTCTGTTTTTTTTTTTTTTTAAATATATTGTTTAATTATATATTTCTCTGCTGTTACCTTGAACTAAGTTTTAATCGGCGTCTCTCTGGCATCTAAGTGTGATAACGCGTTACCTAATTTGAGCTAGGTAAAACTGTCCTCATGTTGTCAACAATGAGGTGTCATCAGGGACGTGACAACCGCCACAGCGACAGACTTAAGTTTACCCCAGTTTTTTTTTTTATCTCAGTAAAGTCAAGACCATTTGTCATAGAAGACCTCAACACTGACCCGCAACGTCACTACCTCTGGGCAGTGTAGACCAATAGCTCGTTGCCATGTCGTACAGACGTGTGACGTGGCAACGATCTATTGGTCTAAATTTCCCACAGGTTGTGTGACGTCGCAGGTCAGTGTTGAGGCCTTCTAACAACGATTGGTCTCGCCTTTACTATGACATCATTCTTTACTCAGAACTTTCAGGACACATTTTAAACACAGTAGACTCCTCTTGTTATTTCTTTTTTTAAAACGTTCGTTCTACGTTAAGCAATATAAATTCAGAAGCATAGAAAAAGAAGAAAAAGAATACGGAGAAATAGAGTAAGCTAGAGAAAAACATGAGAAAAGGAAAAGAAAAAAAAATTGGGAGAGATTTTTGAAATGTCAAGGACGCTAGGTTGTAAGGTCACCGTTTTCAAATAAATAATAAAACTCACTTTATACTACAAGCAAGTGAGCTTCTGATTTTGATTCACCGTCACCTAGGTATCCCTTAGTCTGTTGGGGCACCACGCAAGATTTGTCAACCGTATTTCTCCTTTCCTCTATTCCTCTCATTCTTTCGCCTCGTGTAGAAATTTGATTAGGCAGGGTTGAAAGGTGCAGAGGATTGATCGTACACCTTTTATTATACAGTTTTTCAATTACTTCCTCCTTTCTGTACACAAGATACACTAAATGGTTAGTTTGTCTAGTTACCCGCCATTGATTAAATTCTCCAGTAGACAACACAAGCTATAGTCTACAGTTTATCAATTACTTCCTCCTTTCTGTACACAGGATAAACCAAATGGTTAGTTATCCGCCATATATAAAATTCTCCTGTTGACAATGAGCATATTACTGTTATTAACATTCTACGATTCCACAATTACGTTTCCTCTATAACTTAACTCTTTCTCTGCTAATCGACGATACCATCGTTGATTTTAACCTCATTAAATTAAATTAATCTTTGATTTTTTAAACTTGGCGTTGAATTACATAAAAAGAGCATGCATTTCCCTTTAATTCTATACCAACTAAAACATTTTGTGATAACAAACAACAAAGCTATTGAAGCCGAATCATAACAAGGTAGTGAAATAGTAATGAGCAAAATGTTGAAAAATAATTACGGAGAGAGAGAGTTAATAATACAGTTTTCTAAAACCCCAGGCTGTATTAACATTGTCACCAGGTTTTAATAGGACTAGGCTATAGTTCGAATCTCGGAGAAAAATAAGATTTTTTTAATTCCGGGATTTGAGGACACCCCTGGGTTAACCAAACGCTAATGGGTACCTGAGTTGGTGAAAGCAAAGGCGATTGGTCGTTGTGCTGGCCACATTATGCCCTCGTTAACCATCGGCCATAGAAACAGACGTTCTTTACATCATTTCCCCTATAGAATCGCAAGTCTTTGAAAAGGGTACTTTACTTTAGTTTTATAGACAGGTTTATTTTAGGCCGAATAATTTTAGAACCACTGAGCGCCTTTTACGTCCAATGTAATAAAAGCAAGATTGAAGCACGTCGAGGGTAGAATGTGGAATTTGATTTGCAGAAAAGAAAACCAGAAACCAAAAACAACAAGCTAACTAAAGTCTTTAAACTGTTCCCTTGATAACATCACCAGTACGTGACCAGGTCGTTGTGACCTAGCGGGAACCGGAACTGGTCTCAAAAGCAGCGCAGGCTACTTAATAAGCTTCTTGGTAACAGCAGTACGTGACCCGAGCCGTGGGGCAGTCCTTCCTGATTCCAGTTGCATTGGCATTCGGCAGACGGCACATCGCGACGTAGGAGGCCCACGAACATTATTCTAGGCGCGCTTCTCTCCCCTCGCCCCATTACTTTTCCCTGCAGTCGTATCATTTAATCCTCGACAAAGATGTGATCCAAGGGTTCGGTATATTTGGCCTTGGGTTAAATAACATAGATCTAGATAAAATACTTGCATCATTTTCACTTCGAGACATTGTGTCCTTTGGGAAGATGACGTCACGCACATCAAAGAAAAGAACCAAAAGATGGTGGAATGCTAAACCTTAATGAAGCAGCAACACGTCAAATATAATCAATGATCTCTCTTTCTCTCCATTCTTTCCACCTCTCTCACTCTCTCTCTCTCTCTCTTTCTCTCTCTCTACCTTTGTCCCTCTCGGTGTCAGGAAATTTAGGCACCGGATATTTATGCACCCGGAAATATAGGCACCCGGAAAATTAGGAACCCGGAAATTTAGGCACCGGATAATTAGGCACTTTTTAAGAAAGCGGAAAATTAGGCATGGAAAATCAGGCACTCTTTAATTATCGACCTTAATTGTAAACATAATGAAAACGTTTGAACGTAAATTTTATCCTTAGGCTATGAGCTATCGTTGGCGTAATAAAAACAAAATTGCAACTATGACGATTCTAACAACATTTTTCTGATACAAAAGAAAAGCTGACAAAACGGGAAAAAGGGACAATAATGAGAATGTGTGGAAAAAATGACTCCGGATGAAGAGTCATTATATTATGTAGACATTACAGGAGTCAGTATTCATTGCTTCACCTCCATTGCCAAGCTCTAAGGTTGTTGGATGCGTATTTGGAATTGATAATTACGCAAATATTTAGTTACTAATACTTTAGATTAACTAATAATATTATAAACTAGATTTGTCTCTATCACATACACAGTCAAGATAATATAATATCACACTCTATACAAAAATATCATTGAATCTAACTTTTAAAGAGTGAGTTTATAATACATTCTTAAATTGAAACAGAACTGAAGATCATAATAAACTAGATTTATATCAGCGCATTCGTCATATCAAAAAGCAAAGAAAGAAATCACTAGGACAAACGACACTTTTGCGTTAGCTCACTAGCCTATATCAATTATATCCTTATCACACAACTTCTATTGCGTTAGCTCACTAGCCTATATCAATTACATCCTTATCACACAACTTGTATTGCGTTAGCTCACTAGCCTATATCAATTATATCCTTATCACACAACTTGTATTGCGTTAGCTCACTAGCCTATATCAATTACATCCTTATCACACAACTTGTATTGCGTTAGCTCACTAGCCTATATCAATTACATCCTTATCACACAACTTCTATTGCATCAGCTCACTAGCCTATATCAATTACATCCTTATCACACAACTTGTATTGCGTTAGCTCACTAGCCTATATCAATTACATCCTTATCACACAACTTGTATTGCGTTAGCTCACTAGCCTATATCAATTACATCCTTATCACACAACTTGTATTGCGTTAGCTCACTAGCCTATATCAATTACATCCTTATCACACAACTTCTATTGCGTCAGCTCACTAGCCTATATCAATTATATCCTTATCACACAACTTCTATTGCATCAGCTCACTAGCCTATATCGATTATATCCTTATCACACAACTTCTATTGCATCAGCTCACTAGCCTATATCGATTATATCCTTATCACACAACTTCTATTGCATCAGCTCACTAGCCTATATCAATTACATCCTTATCACACAACTTCTATTGCATCAGCTCACTAGCCTATATCAATTATATCCTTATCACACAACTTCTATTGCATCAGCTCACTAGCCTATATCGATTATATCCTTATCACACAACTTCTATTGCATCAGCTCACTAGCCTATATCAATTATATCCTTATCACACAACTTGTATTGCATCAGCTCACTAGCCTATATCAATTATATCCTTATCACACAACTTGGCTGCCTGGTCGTGCGGTTTGCACGCTGGACTGTCGTTCAGATTTATCGATGGTCCCGGGTTCAAACCCTGCCCGCTCCCATCCCCCGTCGTCCTGCGGGAGGTTTGGACTAAGAAGTAATTATCTTCAACTCTGAAGGAACATCCGAAACATGTAAAACATTTTACAAAACAAACAAACACTTGTATTGCATCAGCTCACTGAGCTATATCTATTATATTCGTATCACAGATCACATTGTGTGAACAGATTATTGAGGCCTGTTTTGACCTTTTGACGGTCCTGTGATGTCATCGCTAGCGACGTATTTGCGCCCCCCCCTTTTTTTTTTCCCAGTTTGACCTTTCATGGATGACATCCTGCAATGAATTTCCATTTTTCGTCAGTCACCGCCCTAACCACCAATCATTTCGTTTCTGGAAGAAGGTCTTCTAGATAGGCAGATTTATTGAAACCCCTTATAGTCATTAAATGTAAATGTGGGGTGGAAAGAGGGGTGCGGATCACAAATACTGACAATAATTGAGAGGTGGGGATACCAAATACTATATCTATGTTTCATTACCAGAAAAGCTTGTTAAAAGAATGGATATTTGTTAAATGTCTGTTTAAAAATAACTTTCCTGTTTATCCCTACTGTGTATATTTTCTTGACAGGCATATATTATTAGCTTTTCTTTGTACATTCGATGTATACATCATATTGGAAATATTGATAACGCTATATGCAGGGCCGGATTTGAGGGAGGGCAGGCGTGGAAACTGCCCAGGGGAATCCACAACAGAGGGGCCTCCACAATAGAGATGTAAAAGAAAATATCTAAAATTCAACGGGTCAGAAATTTTAAGTTTTTTTTTGTTTAAAGTTGTATATTTCTTCGAATTTGTACCGACAGTACTATAAATCATACGGTTGGAAACACTGTCGTGGTTCATAAAGAAGTGTCCAGATGTGGCGTGCTCGCAATGTATAAATGCAGCTACGCATTTAAGGCAGTGCTTCAGCCTAGTGCCTTGCCCTCCACAAACTCAAATACATACATTTTAAACTTAAATCTGCATATTAAATATCTTTTAAAGAAAGAAAATGAGATGAACTTAACACGTTCACTATTTCTTTCTTATAAAATATGTTTTAGAATTAATAAGTGGATTTTTATTAAAACTTTTTAAAAAAATGTCCCGGGCTTTCACTTACGTTAACCCGGCCCTGCCTATACGTATCTAGAGGTATACGATATTTTGGGTGCAACTGTTTATCTGTGTAGAATCAAAAGCCAGGAAAACCAGTGACTTGGCAGAATTTAAGTCATTGGTCAATATGCATGACTAAATGCATGACGCGTAGGACGTAATCATTTTCTTCTTTGAAGTAACGTCTGTATTATATAAGATAAGATAAGATAAGATAAGTGTGCCCTTGGGCTTCCAGTTACTTAAATTTAGAAACCTAGGAAGTAGTTTATCTTAAACTCTGTAGGAACATCCGAAACTTGTCAAACGTTTTACAAACAAACATTTTACTAACAAACATTTTACTAACAAACATTTTATTTTTTCTGCAGAGATTATTGCTTAAATAACGTTAGACTTTTTAAAAGAAAAATCTAAATTTAAACAAAGAACAGATAACCATGTTAAAAGTTATTGTAAAAATCTCCATTTGCAGGCCACATTACGAGCTCTGTGCACTTTGTTTATTTATGTTCTTTATTTTTTTTTTAATGGATCAACTGTTAACTATAAAAGAAGATTTAGAGTTCATTTTTACTGCACACACCATTCAAGAACCGCGCACTTCCTTTAATTAAATAGTGCGTCGAAGTGCCCGAAGGCTTTCCACCAGCTTTGGCGTCGTCACTCGAAACTTTTCTGATGGCAGTAAATTACACCCTACGTCTAATTCACTCATTGATTGAAAGAAAGGCTTCAAAGCGGTGGGCGCAGGACGCTCCTGAGAGCTTTTTTATGTGGTCAATAAATGCTGGAAAGTGATGACAAAAAAAGACTTAAGTGGCGACACACAAAAATAAAATAATGCCGGATAAGAACAGCCACCACAGTCCACTTGTAAGTGTCAACACGTGTGTCAACTGAAGATGCTAGCCATATAGCATTAATGGCATTGGCACTGACATCGGTGTCGTTCTGCCGCGACTATGTCCAGTATGGCTTTTGTTCATTTTTTATTTTTATTTTTTAGGTTTAAAAAAGGGTGAGGGAGGAATGTACTGCTATAATTAGTAGAAGTAGGAAACGAATTTTTTTTATGTAGATCTACTTGCCGGCGTAGACACATTTTTTTTTACGAACAATGGAGCCTCAAAAGTTGGTGAAAGGCTGCAAGGGTTGTAGGTCCGGCACTGTGGGTGACAGCTATCACGAGGGTTTGACACGTGAGGGCGTGAGGCTGTGTAGTGTGTATGCATACATTATAACCGTGTGTCAGTCTGGATGTGGATAATTAGAGCCGGAGAGGGGAAAGTTTGGATGGTGCAAGAAAATGTTGCGAACACTTTTCTCTCAATAAAAATATTTATGTACGAATTCACGGTATCACACTGACTAGTTTGAAATAGATTGTATTATGTTTGTATAGATTGTATTATGTTTGTATAGATTGTATTATGTTTGTATAGATTGTATTATGTTTGTAGAGATTGTATTATGCTTGTATAGATTGTATTATGCTTTTATAGATTGTATTATGCTTGTATAGATTGTATTATGCTTGTATAGATTGTATTATGCTTGTATGCTTGTATTATGCTTGAATGCTTGTATAGATTGTATTATGCTTGTATGCTTGTATAGATTGTATTGAGGTTATATGCCTGTATATATTGTATTGTGCTTGTATGTTTGTATAGATTGTATTATGCTTGTGTACTTGTATAGATTGTGTTATGCTTGTATGCTTGTATAGATTGTATTATGCTTGTATAGATTGTATTATGTTTATATAGATTGTATTATGTTTTTAGAGATTGTATTATGCTTGTATAGATTGTATTATGCTTATATAGATTGTATTATGCTTGTATAGATTGTATTATGCTTGTATGCTTGTATTATGCTTGTATGCTTGTATAGATTGTATTATGCTTGTATGCTTGTATAGATTGTATTGTGGTTATATGCTTGTATATATTGTATTGTGCTTGTATGTTTGTATAGATTGTATTATGCGTGTGTACTTGTATAGATTGTGTTATGCTTGTATGCTTGTATAGATTGTATTATGCTTGTGTGCTTGTCTAGATTGTATTATGCTTCCGGGTATTTATAACACTTTGTGGCAGCCAGTGGATAATAAGGCAAACCATTTTTTTTAAACAACAACGTCTAATAGAGCAGTGTTTCCCAAAGTGGGGTACGCGTACCCCCCAAGGGTACTGGAAGACTCTGGAGGGGGTACACGTTGCAAATACTTAACTATGCTGATATTTTTAAAATACCAATTTATTATGTTCATCCTTCTCATAGATGCAAGGCGAGGGGTACTCAGCGTTACAAAAATTATACAAGGGTACACTTTAGTCAAAAGTTTGAGAAACACTGAAATAGATCATCCATCAATCTCATTCGACATAAACTGATAAAATAGAACATTATTGACAATGGACGCAGCTGAGTTGCTAGAATGTCTTCAGAGACTAGAAACTGACAAAAACAAATCCTACACAATTAAGATATTGCTGAAGGTATTTCGCAATGCTATGTGTAGACCTTGGATCCAGAATGACCTTCCCCTTGCCTAGACATGTCCACACGACTGTCAAATGTTATGTGGACCTAATTATGATTGATCTTTTGTCTCGTCACGATGAACTGTCGATACTTGGACCAGTAACCAGGAGCTGATCGTGTGGGCAAACAGAGTCAAGAGTGGCAGACAATCCTCCTTCCCTTCCCCCTCCTCCTCTTTCTGCTTTCTCTTCAGAAACCTGGGCAGTGAAGAGAAGTTAAGAAAACGTCTAAAAACCTCAAACTCTCCAAACAATGTTTTGTTCTGGTTTTACTTATGATATTTTAAATAGATCACAATGTTTGACAGGAGAACTTGACTGTTTATGCTATTATACTTTGTACAGCTTTGTCTAGGCAAGTGAGTTCTTGCAATATTGTTGAAACTTGGGAAAAATACAGAGTTTATCATTTAGTATTTAAAGTCTGCTTTATTGGTCTGTTTCGTGTGTGTGTGTGTGTGATTGTATGAGAAAGTGAGTGTGTGTGTGTGTGAGAGAGAGAGAGAGAGAGAGAGAGAGAGAGAGAGAGAGAGAGAGGGCTAAGTTGATATGGCGTCTTGCTTAGCTCTACAAAGCGAATGCCGTGGGCTCAATCCTCATACTGGTTATTTGTATTTTTATATATTTTTTTTGTCATTGCAATTACAATAAGTATGTTTAGTTTAAACAGAAATATTTGAAAAGTAGGAACTAATTATTTTTACATGCATTATTTGTCATAACCAATAGATGGCTGCCTGGTCGTGCGGTTTGCGCGCTAGACTTGTCCTGATTTCTCGATGGTCCCGAGGTTCAAACCCTGCCCGCTCCCCTCCCCCGTCGTCCTGCGGGAGGTTTGGACTAGGAAGTAAATTATCTTCAACATCCGAAATATGAAAAACAATTTTTTACAAACTGTATATAGTTGAACCAAAGTATTATTATATTTACTGGAGAGAGAGAGAGAGAGAGAGAGAGAGAGAGAGAGAGAGAGGGAGGGAGACAAACAGACTGAACGAGTCTATATTTTTCCTACTATTGCTCCCATATGGCAGTTTGGCGCAGTAATCGTTCCTTTCTTCTTTTTTTTCCTGCAATTAAAGCATAAAAATAAAAAATTAGATTATTAAAAAAAAAATAATTCCTCTCCTTACATGCTCGCACACACACACACACACACACACATATACATTTTAATGTGTCCCAGAGTGTGTTTTGTTTTTCTAAGGGCCCTATCAGAGCACCATAATCCTCCTCGGACATCCGCTTTCTCCCTCGGCGCCCATTCCTTCCCCCCCCCCCCCTTTAACATTCATCGCCCGCGTCACTTTCGTTTCCCTCTTTCTATCCATTTTAAGCCTTTTCTTCTTCTCTCCCCTTTTCTGTCTCTCTTTAAATTCCCAATCAGCTGTTTTCTCTTTCCCAAGCATAACACTGGGAGACCAGGACAGACGGACGGACACGACGGCAGGGCAATCGGATTCCTCAATCGCCTCTAGTATTGACCGCCGGGGCTTACATTTTACTAGACACGTGTCACGAGGACCAAGTCGGGAAGGGGGGTTGGTGTGCAGTGAAGTGTCCGGAAAAAAATCGACCACTGGTCAGTCCATCATTTCCTCCGTTTCTTTCCTCCTCCCCCTCCCATTTCTCGACTGCCCATTTATATACCTTCCGGTAGCTTGGTCGTTCAGTGTACGTATTTGTTATGTAGACAGTTAAATAGTGGGAGGAGTGGGGGGGGGGGGGGCGGCGTAGTGTCAACATCGGTGTGGGTGTGTAAACGCGTGGGTGTGGGGTGATTTGGGCGGAGCCGGAAGTGTGACATGTAACTAATGACTGTCAGCTGTGACTGTGAATGCCACCTAGTTGATTGATAGAACAGGTCGATGCTATAGATTATATTTCGAGTGGAAAGTGTAATGAGGACTTATTTGTCTAGATTATGTGCTTGTGTGTGTGTGTGTAAAGAGGATACAAAGAGAGACTGGAGATTGAGGATGGTAAGACGGAAGAAACGAGGGAGTGTGTAACTAAGTAGGGCTTAAAAATGGGAAAGGCAATTTTAAGTAAGGACTCGTACATAGATAAAGAGACAGAAATGAGAGAGAGAGAAAGAGAGAGAGAGAGAAAGAGAGAAAGCATCAGACAACATGAGAAAGAGAAAGAAAGAAAGAGCGATGCATAGTAGAAAAAAACTAAGAAGAGAGAGAGAGAGAGTCAGAGAATGATGCAGACAGACATATAATGGTATAAAAACAGTGTCAGGAACTCAAGACAGACATAATGGAAATACAAAAATTATAAATCAAATCACACACACACACACACACACGTGTGTATATAGACCTAGATATTGTGAGTAAGAGACGGACAGACAGACAAATATGTCTGGCATGCTAAAAACAAACTTTCCATTTCCTCCCAGTGAAATCACATTGCCCCCCTCCCCCCCCCCCTCTCCAATCCCTTGGGAACAGACTTCACCAGCGCCCAACCTGTCAGTCAGATAGAGCAAAAGTTACACCTGCCCAGTTTGTCCTGCTCTCTTAAAAAGTACATCCCTAGCTTTCTATACAAACAGCGCTTCTCTTTGTGCTAAGAACTGTGGCTACATTTACAATTACATTATTGGTTGACCTGCTACCACTAGTGCCATTAGAACTGCTACCCATAAGACTATCACTACCACTGCTACCAGGAGCACAGCTACCTGGCATAAATTTAGATACCTTTTCCACCACAACCACCACTGCTACAGTCACAACTGCTACTTCTGTTGTCATCGCCACTGTTAACACTAACACTGCCACCAATATAACGGCTACCTTAACTACCACAACCACCTCTACCATTACCATTTCTATTTTTATCACTTTTACTATTAGCGATTTTACCATTACCACTTCTATCATTCTTTCATTACCACTTGCACCAATTTATCATTACCACTTCTGCCATTACCAATAAATCATTTCCACCTCCAATTTTACCACGTCTAACATTACCACTTCTCTCATTACCACTTCTCTCATTACCACTTCTCTCATTACCACTTTTCTCATTACCACGTCTATCATTACCACTTTTCTTATTACCACGTCTATCATTACCACTTTTCTCATTACCACGTCTATCATTACCACTTTTCTCATTACCACTTCTATCATTCTTTCACTACCACTTGCATCAATTTATCATTACCACTTCTCTCATTACCACTTCTATCATTACCACTTCTCTTATTACCCCTTTAATCATTACCACTTCTAACATTATTTCATTACCACTTGCATCAATTTATCATTACCACTTCTGTCATTACCACTAAACCAATACCGCCTCTATAATTACCACTTCTATTATTACAACGTTTAACATTACCACTTCTCTCATTACCACTTCTATCATAACCACTTCTCTCATTACCACGTCTATCATTACCACTTCTCTCATTACCACTTCAATAATTACCACATCTAACATCACCACTTCTATCATTACCATTTCCATTATTACCACTTCTATCATCACCACTTCTATCATCACCACTTCTATCATTACCATTTCCATTATTACCACTTCTATCATCACCACTTCTATCATCACCACTTCTATCATAACCACTTCTATCATCACCACTTCTATCATAACCACTTCTATCATCACCACTTCTATCATCACCACTTCTATCATTACCGCTGGTGCCTGGCACAAGTTTTAATAACATTGTTATAGAAGATTGTATCACAAATTTAAAACTTAAAAAAATAAACTTTACTTTTTTTTTCGTCTGGTATTTGAGAGCAAGACAGGATAAACTATTTTTCTTTTCTATGCCAAATCTGAACACGATAAAATAACAGCAATCGATAGGCTTGATCATTGCTCTAAATCTCTTTATGCTTCAACTAAAGAAAACGCCTGGCCAAATGTTGTTTCAATAACTCACAGACAATCAGTTCTTAAAATAACATCACAGCTACCCTAGACAAGTGGAAGAGTGACAACTGGCAAAACTGGCATTTAGTTTGAACTAGATCTATAACAACATCAACATTTACGCAAAACTATTGGCCAGGATTCGCTGGAAAATTAGGACCAGAATTGAAACAAAGTTTTCAAACAAAACAAATAATGTTGAAAACTGTCTAAGATTATAACAACATTCTAACAATCTCTGAAAGCATACCTGTACGAGGATTTTAAAAGGATAATATTCAACCATTGAGTCTAATGCGTATGTTACCCGGCAAAGTGAGAAATTCAGGGAGTCTAATGAAAGCACGGGGCACGTAGATGTATGGACAGAAAGAGATGCATTATGTCAGTGAAATTGGAATCTTGGTGTTCAGGAGCTGAGATAAAACCCAGCGGAATGTGTGCGCTATATTTCTAGATAAGTTCCTTCTTTGTTCCCGATGCTTTGTTCTGTTCCGCGTTTTCATAACCTATTGTGTTTTTATCCACTCTCTTTATGTTATTATAAAATGTAAAAACATTAAAAGGAAAATATAAAACAGATTTTATTTTTTACAATGCTTATATCAACTCACTCTCTCTGTCTGTCTGTCAATCTGGCAGGTACATGTTTGTACACGTTATTTCTTCCACACCCTATTTCGGATCAAGTTAAAAATTTTTCACAATTATTTTGTGTACTTGAATAAAAAGAATCAATATAAAATAACTGATTTGTAAATTGATAATAGGTAATTAATTGTTTTGTTTGGTATCGAACAAGGGAAAGAAATCGTACTTGACAGATGTGGCAGTATAAGTTTGATTAGTCCCCATCGAAGAAGCTTGAGCCCCGAGGGATCAAGTTGTTTTTTTTTAATGCATTTAAAAAGCTATCACGGTAACATTCACCCAGATACCCCTTTACTTCCCCATCCTTTTCCTAACTGTTCCTGACAAATGATAAGATCATTTCGAAAGCTAGAAGCATGAAATTGAGCTATTAAAAAACAATTGGTAAAAATATTTCTAAATACACAGATTTATTGTTTTTGGTCTAGATCTATTACAAAATTAATTACATGACTCTTTCAAGCTAATTAATACAAATATACTAATATAAGCATTTTTTAAAAAAGTATTTTTATGTGTTTTCTTGTTTAAGGAATTTAGCTAAAAAAATGGTTTTCAAATAGAAAATAATTTTCATTTCAATGTTACCATAAAAACTGTTTTTGTAAATAGTCAAGAGATTGCGAGAAAATATATATAAAAAACAAAATAACCGTGAAATAAAAAAAAGTGTTAATGACTTCGACCTGAAAACCTCAAAACATTCAAGAAAATGACTTCTTCTTTCCAAACGTGGCCTCAACAAGACCCCCTCATTAGATCATCGCCACCAACCAGAGACCAGACAATGGTCTTCAGTCTGAGACTGAACAATGTTTTTCAGTCAATCTCCCAACGGAAAATCAGAATGGCGCTAACGAAGCTCCAACATTTGATTTCTGTATGAAAACACGTATTGTCTAGCTATGTGTCGGTAATGGTC
Organism: Biomphalaria glabrata; assembly: GCF_947242115.1. NCBI lineage: Eukaryota > Metazoa > Mollusca > Gastropoda > Planorbidae > Biomphalaria > Biomphalaria glabrata. Next base: position 40,256,733 of record NC_074718.1, on the reverse strand, counting down.
GTCTGCTGATTACGTCTGCGACGACCTCTTGTCACGTGATTACATTCGATGAATGTAGCAGCTTATAAAAATCTTACGTCTCTGAGAAATAGCGCTATAGACATTAGTATTAAGTGAAGACAGATAAATACAGTGATAACTTATGACCAGTCTTGTCTACCACTCACAATATTCTATTCATGCAAAATAAAGTAGACCTGTTTTAAGTTTGCATTGCTTTGAACTCAAAGTGATAATAACTTCAATTAGCATATCACATCATCATTACCTACACAATAGATAACTAATCGGGAAATCCCTTAGTGACGTGACGGTACATTAGAGACCCAGAACAGAAGTAGGTTAGTGACAGATTAAAGAGGAAAGACCCACCTCAATGCCTTCAAAATAGCTTAGGACAAGACGCGCTCTTAGGACCAACGATGTTGGACTGAGCCCTTCATTTGAAATAAATAGTTGCATTCGTAACGAGGCAGTTTTGATTTGCTCTGTTGTCTTCTGGATTGTTGCATCTCTTTATCATTTACAGTCTCCAGTACTTGATCTCGTATTGAATTTACAACCAGCAACATCTCAACAATGCTTCTAGTTCTCAGACGATCAGTCTAGCATATCCAATGGCCATTCAGTCTACATAAAACCCAGTCGCCAGGCATTAGTTCAAAACATCAAACCAAAAAAAAAAAACAAAAAAAAAAAAAACATCCTTTTCCGCTCTATATTTCATATGCGATTCTGGGCTTGAGGAGACAAGATTTGATAAAGCGCCCCTCCACCGCACCCCCTTGGGGGGTCCCTCCCCCACAGGCAACAAATAGACACCCTACTTGACTTGTTTATAGAACCAAATTGAGAGATAATGACTGCAGAATACAAGGAGAGCACTTAGGGAAAGAAAATTAACTTTTCAATTAGAGACGTCTGAGTACAGTAGAGAATGAAGAGTCTTGCATGGGGGCGCCGCGAGGAGACGGCGCCTTGAAACTAGATCTCCTACCTTAATTCGAGGGACCCAGTCGTGCGATCTGGTTACCCTGTTCGCCCCACACCCACTCCCGTTCACTCCGAAGGCTTTTCTTTTTTTACCCCGACTATATGATCACCTCGCAACGACGCCCCCTCTCGCCCGCAGAAACATTCGTTAAAGTTAGTACGTTTAGCGAACTCTCACCTTTCCAAGCGAGGTAAATCAAAACCTGCGCCATTTTTTTTGCCGGAGTGGAGTACCCTGCCCCGTTCTTAAATTGCCGATGACCCTCTAAGCGCTGTAGAATTCTGGGATAGTATTAACAAATTGTGTCTGTTCTCGGGACCTGTAACTACACCCATAGCGCAAGGACCAAATGATAGAGCAAAGCATGAGAATCCCTAGTAATGTCCACTTTCAATGCCCCAACTGTCCAGCTATTCAAAGTGAACTGTAGCCTCTCAGACTCACAAATTGCCCAGGTCTCACCGCTCCATTGTGAAGGTCATTTTTCCTCGACGAGGAAAGGGATAAAAAAAAAATGGGCCTTTTGTTAAGTCCGAGGGCAGAGAGGAGGGGGTGCAATGGTAAGATATTAGGGCGGGCACGGTGGGATTCTAGTAGAAAGGAATCTGTTGGTGTTACTAATAAGGCGCAGGAGAAATATGAACTGGATCTAATAGAGAGGGAATGATAGACATAGGAAAGAAAGAAAGAGAGGGAGGGAGGGAGGAGAGAGTCAGAGAGTGGAGTCAGAAAGGAATAATGGAAGAAATTTAGAGATATGAAATTATGACTGGAAATAGTATTAGAGAAAGAGACAGAGAGATGTCGACGGAGAGAGACAGAGATTGATGGGTGAGGATGAAAAGATCCAGAGAGAGACAGAGAGATATTGGGATAAAGAGAGCAACAGAGAGATGGAGAGAAATACTGGAATAAGTAACGAAATAAAAGATGTGGATTGGGGAGAGAGAGAGAGTGAGAGAGAGAGAAAGGAGAGAGGTGGAATACAATTAAAGAGATGGAAGAGCAAAATGATAGAGGTGGCAAGAAATGTGTATTAGAAGAGAGAGAGAAGCAGAGAGAGGGTGGGAGGAAACAGAGAGGGAAGAGATGGAAAAATGAATAGAGAAATATAAAGAGAAATAGAGCGAAAGAGAGAGAGAGAGGGCGAATCATAGAACCAGAACTCATTAAACTTATCAAATGGACACCATGGGACTGCTCGGAAAGAAAATGAAAATATGAATTGCAAAAGATTCCATTTAGATCGACTCCAGTCATTCCGTGTTATAAAAACATCTGCAATGCATTCATTAAATCCTCAGTATGAATACTACAATGAACAGAAAATTGAAAAACCCAGATAAACCAACATTGAACCTATGAGAGTATCGGCCAAGAGACGCTCGTTGGGTACAAACCTATTTCCTCCTATATTTATCACTTTTGTTTCCCAGTGAAACCAGTCCTTGGGCTTGAGCAAAAAAACAAAACAAATCTAAAATGTAAATGTTTTCTGTACTTAAAATCAACTCAAGAAAACATTAACAAACTGCAACAGACACAAAATAGAGCAGTGAGATTCATAACAAACAAATGTTCACATTTGACTAGAGTGTCACTAGAGTAACACCTTCAGTAAAATCACTAAATTTAGAAAGCCTTCAGGATAGAAGACTCAAAAGTAAAGTAGCAATAATACATAAAACACTGAACCATAATCTTCAAATACAAAAACAAAATTTAATAAAATACTCAGAAAGACACAAAGATAAAGACACATTCCTCGTCCCATATGCTAGGACAAATTTGTACAAATACTCCTTCTTCCCTAATGCTATTAGAGCATGGAATGGGTTGCCTGAGCTAGCCAGGAAAACCAGTGACTTGGCAGAATTTAAGTCATTGGTTAACAAGCATGACTAGATGCATGACGCGTAGGACGTAATCATCTACTTTTTTTGAAGTAACGTCTGTATTATATAAGATAAGATAAGTTTCTCTTGCAGCCTACTCATAGTTTCCATTGACTATCTTTTTTCTTTTTTTTTAGGGACTAATTAGACTGGACTTATAATGGAGATCTGTCTTTCTGAATTCGTGTAATTATTATTTTTTTAAAATTAAGTTTTAAACATACTTTATAAAATATTTTCTAATCCAGTCAAATTTGCAATATTTTAAACCTGTAAAGGGAAATATCGTTTAATATTTTTGTGGATATATTTCTGAAACAGAAAACAATTGCAAAGATAGGAATCATTCATCAGACCAGGTGAAATAGGGAGAATTGTCACAATCAATATAATGACAAACAGAAATATTGTCACTGGTCACTTGCTGTCACTGGTCATTTTGGACATAATTTTGTTCATCATTTCTTGAGCTTGAAAAATCAACACGGCGTGTTTCTTGATGTGATAAATAAAGATTTATTTTAAAAAGTCTGCTATCTCTGTTAATTGGAATTTATTTCCCAATCACGTGACCGAGTTTGCGTGAAAGAGGTGAAATGATATTCTCGCAGTTCAAATCAGCAAATAGAGATTGGAGAAAAAACATACGTAGCCACTGGTCACTGTTACTGGTCAATGTCACTGGCCACTGGCTTATGGTCACTGTCAGTTATTACTGGTTTATGGTCACTGTCACAAATTACTGGTTTATGAGCACTGGTCATTGTTACTGGTCAACGTCACTGGCTTATGACACTGGTCACTGTCACTGGGTTATGATCACCGACACTTGTCAATGTTATTACTCATTGGTCACTGGTCTAACGTAGCTTTCACCGGTCACTGTCATTGGTTGATTTTAAATACCCTATGCCACTTGTCACTGTAACTGGCATTGGTTTATGTCAATGGCCTATGTCACTAGTCACTTTCACTTGTCAATGCCCATCTCATTATTAACCAAAGTACAAAAGAAAGAAGCTGCATAAGAAGTTTATATTTTAGATGGCATGTTTTTTTTCCCTTCTGAAACCAACGAATAAATTCAGTAACTGTCCAGACACTCTCACCAGCCTTTTACTTTAGTCTATGACATCATCATCACGTCATCCGGCCTTGCCACGGAGACAAGAACTAGAGTAATGTAACAGTTCCAACCATTTGCACTTGATGAAAGGCGATGTTACGAATCCTACTTTTCCCCAGCCTTCCATTCAAAGCATCCCAGAATTCTTCGCTCCGCTAATTCCGCTTCCGCTTTCATCTCATTCCGTTGTGCCTGAGAACAGAAAACAGTGTTACACAAAAAAAGTGAAAAGGGTTTCCTCACTGTGGTTTACGTAGTAGCTAAAGTGATAACAGAGTTATCTGGAGGAGGGGAGTGTTAGGGGGTGTCCGCAGTTACGGTTGAGTTAGTTAATGAGTCAGAGAGACAGAGAGAGAGAGAGAGATCTAGAGAATAAGATAGAGAGAGAGAGAGAGAGAAAACAAGAAAGAGAGAGAGAGCTTTAAAGAGTGAAAGAGAGTGAGAAAAAGATAGTGAGAGATATGGGAGCGAGATCGACAGAGAGAGAAGGGGAGAGTGAGAAAGAGAGAGCGAGAGATTGAAGAGTGAGAAAAGAGAGAAATTGAAAGTGTGTGTGTGTGTGACAGAGAAAGAGAGAGAGAGAGGCAGAGGAGGATTGGGAGAAGGATCGAGCGGAGTGATCGAGCGAGGTAGGTTGAGAGACAGAGAAAGAGAAAGAGAAAGAGGCAGAGAGGGATTGCGAGATAGAGTGCAAAAGATCGAGCCAGAGAGAGAGAGAGAGATGAATAGAGAGAAAAAGATGAAGCAGCTTATAATTGTGTAGCATTGTCAACTATGACTTTGATGGAAAGAGAAAGATGACAAAGATATATAACGTGTTCGGTGGGCTGTTACCTCAGGGGAGTGAAGGTATAAATAGACATTAACAGCAATAATTCCTAGCACATTAAAGAGCTCCATTTGGTGTAAATCCAAGGGACAGTAGTCGATTTACGAGACCAGCATTACACGGATGGCCGAGTTTGTCAAAGGCGGCGTCATCACCAAGGGGCGGGGCTTGCATCACTTAAAGGATAACGTGATAATTTTGTGCCAGGTAGCGGGATGAGGTGTGCCAGGTAGAAAGACGAAGGTGTCGAAAGCGTCATTTTAATGGAAAGGATTTCAAGAGATTATGCAAGGCTAAACAAAAGTGGAAGTCAAGGGAAGTCATTACTTTACGCTCTCTGGGTTTAAGTGTTGCGTGGAGTTGAAATATAGGTCTGGACTAGTGTATTAAAAAAAATAAAAGAAGAAATAGACTCGGGAATGAAGGTGTGTGTTTGTGAAAGTGTGTGTGTGTGTGTGTGCTGGTGTCTTCGGCAAGATGAGAGTTTCCGCAATCACGTGAGTCAGGCATGCGGGCTTTAACCTCGACCAAGGGAACTAATAGAGCGTAGTAAAATCTAGGCTGAAGTAATCGAATGTCTGTGGCGCAACTAATCACTTTGTTGATCTATACTCGCGCAATCAACTCCTACCAGTCTGCCCCCCCCACCCCACCTTCTACAAAACACTTAAGAATACATTTCCCTCCCAATACCTACAGCTTACCCTCCTCCTAGCTACAGCCTAACCCGTTACACTTACACCGAAATATTACTTATTATTACCAAAGTCACTCTAAACCTTTTCTTTTTTTTGTTTGTTTTTTACATAACTGTATTATGGTATACAGAGTTTGGTCATCGGGTAGGACTGGAGGTTACTTACAGAAGCGTGGCGTGGGTTGTCGCCAACTGGGCCGGAAACTAAATTGTTCTTTTAGACCTGCGTCTAAATTCAACTTACTTTTAAATATGATGTCGATATATCGGCGAAATATACAAAAAAATACTATAAATTAAAACATACGAATAAGTAGCAATACAATATTAATGCCATACAAATGTCTTGCGTTCTAAGATGACCAATACAAGCAGGGCTGGATTTAAGTATTTGTAGACCCGCCTGCCCTCCCTTAAATCTGGTTCTGAATACAATACAATGCCAGAGAGACTGAAAGTTTTCGCTATAAACAATTGCCGTGACAAAAATGAACTTGCCACAACCCTCAATTATTATATCCGGCTCTGCGAAACATGATTATACCCCAAGAAGAACATTACAACAATTATACAATATTTGTTTAATAGGTCAATCGTCGTTACCAAGGAGCCATAGTCATCAAGCACTGAATGTGTACGTTCGTATAGTGTGACTATTATAGTAGTTTTTACTGTAACGGACAACTCTAATCAAATCATAAAGTTATCTTATATATTTTAGTGTTTTTTTCTATGAATTATTACTGTAACACAGGACTTACAAAAAAGAAAAACAAACAATTAAAAAACTCGGCCAACTTGTAAACATTTATTTTTGAGGATGTCACGAGGTTCATGACATCATTTCCTGTCCTTGTTGGCCAGTTGTTTTGTTCGAACTGTAATCTGTCCGGTGTCACTTTCTGTTCCAGACAACAAGTATCTAATCAAGCTTCTTTAATACAACAGATATTGATCGAACAGAAGAGTACTGGTTGGACTGGCAGCAGAATGGAAAACGAGAAATGGGGGGGCGGGGGGCTACTTACCCACTTAAAATTACCCCCCCCTCCCCGGGTAAAAGAAAACAAAACAAAAAAAGGGGAGAATACACTGAAAGTAATCTCAACTTTTACTATCAAAAGGGTCGTACGTAACCAGATGAATAGACCCATGGCAGAAGACGTTAGCGATAAACTAGGCAGTAGACGTCAATGGATCATAGTTCTAGACGTCAAAGATTCAAGCTAGTAGACATCGATTACGTCAAAATAGTCATAGTGGTGGACGTCAGTATACTCGAGTTATCAAACGTCTAGAAATAGACTCATGTTAGAAGTCGTGAGAGAATAGACTCGCAGTAACATGCATGGCTAGATTGACACGTGAAATGTGTAAGACGTAATTATCTTCTTTTTTGGTAGCAACGTCTGTAATATATAAGATAAGATAAGACGTCATAATATAAAATACTCAGTTTATTAAACGTCATAAAAATAGAATCATGGTTGAAGACGTACAATAGACTCAAGTCGGTAGACGTCATGGCTTGACAATAAAACGTCCAGAAATAGAGGACATTGGTAGAAGACGTCAATGAAAATATTCAAGTAAGTTTACGTCAGTCTAATGATCAGATATTATTCGTACTCATAGTTCAGTGGTTCTCATTAGACCAGGGGTTCTCAACCTGTGGATCGCTAACCCTTTGGGGGTCGATTGACGATTAGCCAGGGGTTGCCAAAGGCCATCGAAAAAATGGATTGTTTTTGTCTATTCTTCTATAGGTGTGTGTGTGTGCGGGGGGGGGGGTCGCGGCAGAGTGGGAGATTGTAAAAGGGGTCACCGAGCATAAAAGGTTGAGAACCGCTGCATTAGACCAAAAGAAAAAAAAAAGGATAGGAATAGTATTTGCAATAATTGAAAACAAGCCAAAAAATAAAATTAAATGGGGTAGCTTTTATAAAATATAGATAACCATTGACTAACTTGGCTTGGTCAGCATTTCTTCCAACAGATGTCCATATTGGTGGTTTTTTTTTAATTTCTTAAGTTTTTTTTTTCTCTTGTCTTTATGTTCACTGTCTCCTCCTCCGAGACTGGTACAGACAATTACGTATACAGTGTGAGTCCAAGAAGGTCATCAAGGTTGCCTTAATAAGTGGCGCCATCTATATATGAATATGCAAATTCAGTTTCCTTTTCTTTTTTGCATGCGGCTTTGTTAAGGTTGATACACACACGTGGGCTAGAGGTCAAAGTTGACTTATATTTACATTATATTTTGGTGTGCATATTTTAAAATTTAAAATCTGTTTTTAAAGTTTTATCATATTTGTATGGCTACTGATTAGAGATGATTGTCAGACAGGACTGGCCTTAGGCCACTAAAACTTATGCGGCCACAGTGGATCCGCACTTTCAAAGGCCCCGCTCTAATGCGAGGTGTAAAGGATTTAAATTACCAATTATAGCTTATTATTATAATTTACGAAGGCGCTGTGGCTGAGCGGTAAAGCGCTTCGCGGCTGAACCGGGGTCCCGGGTTCGGATCCTGGTGAAGACTGGTATTTTTTTTTTTGGATCCTTGGGCGCCTCTGAGTCCACCCAACTCTAATGGGTACCTGACATTAGTTGGGGAAGAGTAAAGGCGGTTGGTCGTTGTGCTTGCCACATGACACCCTTGTTAACTGTAGGCCACAGAATCAGATGACCTTTACATCATCTGCCCTATAGACCACAAGGTCTGAAAGAGGAACTTTACTTTTTTTTATTATAATTTACAGTGTTTCCGCGGCCTCCTAAAATCTCCTGACATTGCTAATATATGATTAGTACCTTCATTAATCTTTTAAAGATTTATTCAGCTAAACAAACAAAAAATTGCTGTATTTAATTTCATATTATTTCAATAGCTTAATTTTGTCTACATGTAATGAAAGTATAACGAAAAGAAACGTAGACTGTGCAGGGTTGATTCTTTAAAATTTGGGATTCATTGTTGCCTTGTCAAACAAGCGGTAGCCTAATTGCCTTTTTATAACGATATGAAACTAATTACACTGGGGGATCATTTGAGACGATGCCGCCCTGATAAAAAAAATAAAGGTTTGAACAACTTTCGAGCTCTCATAGATAAAGTTCAGAATAGACCCCACAAAATCTCTTTTCAACATTATATTGAGAAGACAAAGTGTAGCGCTGTGTGCCGCAAACTGCTTAAGGATCGCCGGCTCTTTATTCTTCCTCAGGGTTGACGCACGAAACATTTTTCCATGTTTGGGTATAGCCGCAACTTGGCAAGGCAGCAGAGGTTTAAATTCAGTTTTCCTTCTGCTAGGTGGGTTGCAAGCCAAGGCTAGCGAGTCCCTATAGCCCAAAACTTACTGTTTTAGACGCCAAATAGTCGCCTTCGCCCCTACTCCTGCTAATGAAAACAGTTCCGCGGAACTAATATTTGAGCCAGACGTGAAAGATCAAGAAATACATGAGAAACTCTTTGCGAAAACTTTTACAATGATACTTAAGGCAAATAAATAAATTAATTAATATTTAATGTTTGAAGGGCTACTTTATAGAACAACAAATTTCTATATAAAACATAATATCCGTAGCAACAGATGATAAATTTGCAAAAAAACAACAACAACAAAAAAACACACATTTCCATTGTTTTTGGTGATTCCAGTAAATTATATTAATTGTTATTTTAACAGGTTTAAATTTAAATGTTATCAATTAAAATGATTGATCTCTAAAACTTTAAATGTAGTCTTCAATTACTTTTTCATTCTTCACTCACTACAGTTAGAAATAATTACAAAAAAATAGTGAAGTTGGTGCATTCGCAAAATGCAATATAAATTAAGCAGGGGGTCACCGCAAACCAGAAAATATGGAAAGGGGTCTACGAGAAAAAAAAAGTTTGGGAACCACTGATCTGGACTTATAAAGTGCCCCAAAGAGCCACATAGAAATAGCTCACTGCCTTTTCAGGTCTAACTACGGCACTGAATGATGTCAACGACCAACAGCCTTTAACTTCTTCCAACAAATGTCTGGGCAGGTTAAATGAAGACAGTCTAAGACTTCCATAAACCAACAAGCTTCAAACTTCAGTCTGGACGTCAAGCTCAGACGCTCTACTTTATTGACCTAAATAATCAATCAATTAAAATGCCACCTCTTCTTTCTGAGGATAGTACTATGGAGTCGCCCTCACTAGTGTATATAAAAGATACTATCCCTCCTTAAATTGACATTAATGACAAAAGATATAGAAAGAAAAATGGGAACTGCTGTCAGCTGTCTGGACACTGGATCTACCCCCATCTACCCCAGCCTCTCATGTGTACAACGTAGACCTGTCCACCTGCTGGACATAAAAAATTATCAGCTGGCCACTGAGGTGGTACTTGATAAACACTTCTTAAAAAGTACATGGAATTCCTAAAGCTTATAGTTCATGTGAGTCTTCCTCTCTCTCTCTCACATACACACACGCACGCACGCACGCACACTGTCACACACACACATACATACATACATACACATACATACATACATATATATATATATATATATATATATATATATATATATATATATGTCTAACCTTTTATAAATTTATGGTTAAGGTATGGGTTACGCAAAATATTTGCCTATATAATTGGTGTGTTACCTTAATATACAATCTAGATATCCATTCCGTTAACTATTGTCCGCCGGCTTGGTACAACATTATTATACATATCTAGATTTAGGAAACTAATTAATTATATACAGTACTTTATTAAAATTTTATTTAATGAATAGCATCAATTATTTTGAATCAATCATGTAATTAATCTTTAATGACTTAAAATAAATCATCATCAAACTCTATTTGAGTGAAGGCTTGAGAGATTCAAATCCTCTCTTGCCAAAGCCCAGGACAGAAAAAAAAAACAACTTCAAAAAGTTGAAACAAGTCGTTGTTTTGTAAAGTGGTTATAAGAAGTAAAGTTTTGTTTTTTTCTCAAACCTAACCTATATTATAATAATAACATCAACTCAAGAAAACATTAAGAAACTGGAACGGACACAAAATAGAGCAGTGAGATTCATAACAAACGAACATTCACATTTGACTAGAGTAACACCTTTAGTAGGATCACTAAATTTAGAAAGCCATCAGGATAGAAGACTTAAAAATAAAGTAGCAATTATACATAAAACACTGAACCATAATCTTCAAATAGAAAAACAAAATTTAATAAAATACTCCGAAAGACACAAAGATAAAGGCACATTCCTCGTCCCATATGCTAGGACAAATTTGTACAAAAGCTCCTTCTTCCCTAGCGCTATTAGAGCATGGAATGGGTTGCCTGAGCTAGCCAGGAAAACCAGTAACTTGGCGGAGTTTAGGTCATTGGTTAATATACATGACTAAATGCATGACGCGTAGGACGTAATTATCTTCTTTTTTTTTAAGTAACGTCTGTATTATATAAGATAAGAAGATAAGATAATCATTATAGTGTCTATTCCGAGTGATTGGACATTATAAAAAAAAGAGCACACTCAACTCAAAATGATTATTTTTGCTGTGTTTAGATCCAGAATCTAGATCTATGGGCCTAAAGATCTAGGTCACTCTATGTAATCAATCCACTTAAATATATAATCTAAAATCATAAGATGAATAAAATCAACAGGCTGGAATTATTTAGATCTAGGAATGTCGAAACATTATCTCGGTGGAATTTAAAATTGAAATGACTGATATCACAGATGTACTTGAATTTATAGTTCTCTAATTGGTAGTCCATTCTATTTAAAATCCTCAAAAATGGGATTATATTATTTCTAAACTTTAAAAACTAAAGATCATTACTTTTGTAAGACAGAAGAGCGGCTTTCAAAGATTCAGGGCGAATTGCCTTACAGCCTAAAAAAGAGTTACTTACATAACAATCCCATTGTCTTTGTTTTCCAGTGTAACTATATGGTACAAATGTCCGCGTACACACCACTGGTATAGTATCTCTAGGTCTTAGCAGTTTTAAAAAATGGTTTCCCTTTTAGTAATTGAAAAGTATTTTAAAAAATAAAAGATTTCCCTAAGGAAAGAACTCTGGAATTGAAGAAAAGAGAGGTTCTATTGTGAAAGGATATACTGTGAGGATTTACATTCTAATAAGGTTTTCCAGAGAATAGGTCTACACAGCTTCCTGTTTAGGGTAATTAGGAAACACTTTTCATCTGTCCACGCCTTTGTTTCGCTAGTCTCCCTTGGAGAAGTTTGTTCGACAGGGAAGTGTCTTCGATCAACCTTGTTATTATTTGCTGAGCCTTTTTAAAAAAATAATACAAAGCTTGAATATTATATTTATTTCATACATTGAGAGATATGAAGATACACAAGAGGTTGAAATGAACTTTAGAGTTGTTGGCTACGGACAAAGGAGTTGTTTTGACAAGTTTTTAAAATAAGCACAAATGAAATAATGATGTAGTTTTTTTTTGTAATTTATAATTTTTTTAATGCTTATTTACCAAACCTTTTTTTATGTTACATTTTTAAACAATAAATATGTTTTTAAATGTTGCATACGAAGATCGGCAGTAACAAATGAGCAATTCATGCCCAAACTACAAAACAATACCCTCACATACACTAATCAGCACTGTAGAATCGAATTGTTAAGCTACCTTGCCTTTAGCACAAGTTGGCAACAGTTCATTCAATATGGCGTCCATAACATTAATTTTGTGTTTTTATCTTAAAAGTTCTCCTTTTTTTTTTTCATTTTCTTACATTTTTTTTTTATATTCCATTATATCTCCATCGCCCTTCTTTATATTGTTTTCTCTTCTTTTTCTCTCTTATTGCTAAGAGAACATAAACGGAATCTTACAAATCCAATTGTGAACAAAGGACTGATTACTGTGATTCAATCCTGGTGCGGAAATCCCCTATGGAAAAACAATTTCTGAATGTTAAATACAATCAAATAGAGTTAGTCTCCCTTTCTTTGGATTTCAAGCACAAACAAAACCAGTACGCAATTATGGCTGCTAAAAGTATTTTGTTGGCAATGTCATCTTAAGAATGTCAATCTCCTCTCTTTGGCCAAATAAAGATATTAAACAAGCCTATTAAAAGTTTTCAAAAGTAGAAATTATTTTTTGACCACAATGTTTTAATTAATTTTGTATAAAACAAAATTCAATATAAAAAACAAAAAGAAAAAAAAAAGATAAAAAAAAATAAATACTTACAAAGCGTGTAAGTGTAATTTTAGTTTAGATCAGTCTACAGTCTACTTCTATATGCTAACGACCTGGATATATAGATCTGTGCGATAGAACTATTTTTACCAGCTGCATTTGTCTAGCGTTTAGCTTTCTCAATGCGCCATGATTCTATCACTTGTCTGAACAAGCTGTGATAGGGAAGGGAAGAAAGGGGTATCCTGGTCAATGTTTACTCGATCGCTTTTTAAATGCATTAAAAAAATGTTCACTCAGGGCTCAATATACCACAACATCTGCCAAGTAAAATTTTTCCATTGTTCAAGAAAAGAAACAAAATAATAAAAATTTCCAATAGCTTATTAACTAATTGGTTAATTTTTTAAAATCGAGTCTTATGTTGTCAGGTCAAAGAAATAATTGTGCGAAATTTCAGCCTTATCCGAGACCGGTAGTGGGAGAAATAACGTGCACAAATGTTTTACCAGACAGACAGACAGAGTGAGTTGATAGAAGCTTTGTAATTGAAGATATATAAAATGTCCAACTCCTATTCAATTCTTGTTCAATAAATTAAACGTAGACCTAGTTTGACAACCTAGAATGTTTGTATATAAGTTGAACATTGTCATTGTGGGAATGCTTATCGTGGAAGTCGCCTTTATGACAGAACGCCTGGTTAAGTTTTCACAGTACATCGAAGGGCAAGAGGGTATAACATTGTTTCTCAGTAGCGCCAGACGTTTAACTGTCTCGAAATGTCTTGTAGAAAATTCTACATTGATCTCGCACCATCTTCCCGCTCGCTCTCACCCGCGCTCTGGGCTGATATTGAACGCGCGCTCAGTCTCTCATGCACAACAATTTCCACACTCACACACACACACACCCACACATATACACTTAAGGGTAAAATGGATTTGACAAGGATGTAGTTATATAGTGGGTTTTTTCCCCTTTGTCTTTTCGACAAGACAATCATACGTTTTGTTTTGCTCTAGATCTAGACAAAGTCTAGGTTGTAGGGACAGCCATTAGCTCATTGTGAGTTGAAGCTCTTCTTATTGCAGAGTTGAAGGTGATCTCGTCACGTTGGTCAATAACTTTTACTAATGTGGTGCCTAGGCGGTGTCATCAACTGGTCTTCATTCAGACTGGCCAATAGAAACAGCTAATATATGACCAAACACATCAATGGAGAATCCCGTTACTATATGTATATACATAGTACAGTTATTGACCAACGTATATATATATATGTATATATATTATATTTATATCCGTTTTCGATGATGACCACTTTTGTCATCCAGTGTGCTCAGTGCTTTACAGTGGGGTTTTATGCCTCCTTGTGTGGCTGGTGAGATCTATGTGAGCCCGGAATGGTCGACTGCACACTGGACAGGTCATTTCAGCTGGAGGTTGTGTCGGCTGTCTTTGTTTTTTCTTCTAGTGCTTTTCTTCTGCCAGGGTTATTCTTTTTGTCATCTGCAACTTTCGCGCCAGTTTTCAGAGCGCGACTTTATTCTGTTCTAATTTGTACTTTCATCTCCCAAGTGCCAGGTTTAGAGGCTTTTAAAAACGATGTCAATAAAATATTTTCTTTGTCCACCTTGCGATCGCCCCCCTTTCTTAAAATGGCCATAAATGAGTCTTTTGGGGATTTGTGAGTCTTCCTACCAGCAGACTTGATCTAGCCAACAAAACTATGACTGCATCATGATTGTTTGTATGCTTTGCGGGCCCGCTCTTCGGAGAACTTAGTGACAGGGATTTTGTCTTGCCATTTAACTTTCAGAATGTTTCTGGGGTAGATCATGAAGTGTATAGAGAGTATCTAGGAAGAGTAGAGCTTTAAAAGTTTACTTGTCAGTCTGTCTGTCTATCTCTCTCTCTCTATCTCTCTATCTATCTATCTATCTATCTATATCTATCGATCTATATCTATCGATCTATATCTATCTATCTATCTATCTATCTATCTATCTATCTATCTATCTATCTATCTATCTATCTATCTATATCTATCTATCTATCTATCTATCTATCTATCTATCTATCTATCTATCTATCTATCTATCTATCTATCTATCTATGTTTCATAACCTGACATCAAGATAATGCTTTATTTCCTTAATCTGTCGGAGAACAGCTCTGACTCAGCTCCACTGAATACTCTAGTCTCCAGTGCAGCATCTTGACACCGCATCCCGCTGTGCTTTCGCAGGTCTTTTTTGTGACCTTTTGGCACCCCATAGAAGTAAAATTGTGTGCTGTCTGGTAAGATGTTTTCTTTCGGAGGGTCTCCTAGGTGTGTTAACACTGGTAGACATGTGTCCTATCCATGGGCGACATGACGTGATGCTTGGATGGGGAGCATTTTTGCACCCATATCTATTTATTTACCTGCGACATCAGCACTTCGAATGCTTGGAGAGCAGTAAGACATGAAAAAAGAAAATTCTCCCCAAAGGTTCCCCGGGGAGAATTAAAGGTGTAGAGCAGACGAAACATAGGTCATAGGTTACTTGGAAAGCAATGCACGTGGATATGGTATGGCCAGCACAACGCCCAACATTGAAATAAATCTAGCATCCTTCCTTTCTTTTTGACTCTGTCAGAGAGCTCTAATAAATTATCTGCATTCACTAATCACAGCTACCACATTCATTATAACTGACGTTTAACCTCAACAATTAAATTCTAATATATAAAGCAGAATGTAAGGAGAATGTATGTATGTCCCGAATAGAAATAAAAACCGTTTGACATGAATGTTCCTTAGATCACGGCGGAGACCATAGTGTATGTTAAATGTCTCTCCCACAAGAAGACACTTTGTAAATTAAAAAAAAAATGCCTAAATGTATTTCCATTGAAGAAAGAAACTTTTTAAACAAATCGTGTAAACCCATTTTGACAGTATTTTTATATTAGCTATGTAAGGGAACATGGCACTAGATCAGTAATACACAAACTAAAATCTGCGGCCCGCGGGATATATCCAGCTAGTTAACTATAAAAGCGATCCACCAAAACCGCAGCAGCGTGTAAATAGATTTCTAGCTATTCATTTAACCTCTTTAATGAAGACAGCGAGAATACCCGAAATGTCTAGATAATATTTCGAAAAATTATAACGGTCAGACTAGAGTTTAGTTTTCCCGGAGTGGCCAATTAGCTAGTAATTGTTTTCCAACAGATATACATCAAAATTTACATTTCTGGGAAAATCGATAGAGCCGTCTTCGAAAACTGTGTTAAGGTTTTAATTTCCGACCTTTTGTTTTTGGACCCAATTAAGAATTTGCAAGCGGAAAAGAGGAAAACTAAAACTAAGTTTATAAGATCCTAAATGCTGCTAGCAAGACCATTGGCAACAAACAACAAACTCCAGTTGGGCACCTAATTGAGAAAATCATTGCTAAGAAGCTATAAAGACTTTAGGCATACATAGACCCTTTGGTTCAAGATTTCACCATTTCACCATCACTGTTGAGATATAAGACAGATCACAAAAAGAAATAGAGTCTAGAACTCCTTTTTTGTTCTTTCGGCAATTAAATCATTGAACAAAATGTAACCACGCTATTGTTAGAACGGTTGATATGGATATCAGTGCTTTGAACATTGCATACCGCAGTAACACTGAAGTTCTACGCTCTGAGTCATTGGTTAATTTTGTTCTTGTGAAATTCAACGTTGGTTAGAGGGGAAGAGACATTTAACCGAGTCAAAATGACAGCAATTTTAAAACAGATCTGTCGGCTGGGTTTCTGGAGTACTAATATGGAAAAGTAATCCATTTACAGAAATTATATGTCATCTGTCTTGTGGCATCTTAACCAAATGTCATCTCGCAGGTGAGCGAATGTCACGTCTGTACTCTCCAGTTAGAACGGCACACGGGGAGGCGATATAATGCCAGCTCGCCCCCTTGTTATTTTCTTAGTTATTGCAGTTATTAGTTTTTGTTTAGTGAATGAAAGGACGCAGGCTGGAAGAATGGAGACGGAGAAAAGAGAGAGAGAGAGAGAGAGAGAGAAAGAGAGAGATGCTTGGGAAATGTAGCCGAGGATGAGAATAAGTTCATGAATGTGACTATTGAATTTTGGCGCCCCTCATCACTTCCAACCTTTACAAATCACGACATTGACTTTGAGGGCGCGGGCGCTGATCTCTCGTCTTCTCACAACCCTATACTTTAACTCTTTCTCGTTCTCTGTCTTCCTTTATTTAACCCTCTCTATGTTTTAACCCTCTCTTAGCCACTCTTTCTATCTCTTTCTCCACCTCTCTCATACCATCTTTCTTTCCCTTCTCTTTCTCACTCTCTCTCTCTCTTTCTCCACCTCTCTCATTCCATCTTTCTTTCCCTTCTCTTTCTCTCTCTCTCTTTCTCCTTCGTTGTCTATCTATATTTCTCTTTTTTTCTTTTCTTTGCACATTGCCCTTTCTATTCCCCCCTCTCTCTCTCTCTCTCTCTCTCTCTCTCTCTCTCTCTTTCTCGTTAAGTGTGTCGTTAAATCCCTGCCAGTAACACAATAAATACTATCGACAGAAAATACGACTGGTTCTCATACTGCGATCGACGAACACATTTTCTTTATGGTGTTTTTCTTTCTTTCTATCCATCGCCGTCTCATTTTTTTTTTCTATCAATTTTTCCACCCCACGATATGCTCATGCTAAAACACAGTCGTGTCAAGATGGTCAGTTTGCCGGGTTCCATCCTTACATCATTGCACATCTATGGCCAAAACCAACAATATAAACACACAAAAAAACTTAGCCTTCAATGTCTGGGTTTTTTTAAACCAAAATTTTTTTTTTTTGATAACATCAGCTTGGTAAAATAAGGTCTAAATGAGAACCTTAAAAAAATTAATATGTATGTCAGTGCAAGGGCTGTGTGATGACCTGGTAGGGACCTGGTAGAGGTCTTGTGTGAACTCGTCCGGCTCACTGTGGCGTTTTTCACGGTTGGCACCCTTCTGACGACTGAGTTTTCTTCCTCGTCTTTGCCTCGTGTCCGGATAGAAGTCACGTGCACCCAACAGGATTACGACTTCATCCCTATTTTGTCAACTCAAAGTCCAGTCCTCGCTTATCTCTCCTAGAGCGCATGTCCCCCCAGAGTTTCTAAACCAGCGATAACATCACTCCCGTTCAAAAAAAAAAACTTTAAGGTCCTTGTGACATAAAGACTTCGGGACAAGTGAATCGAATTGAACGATTACAAAATACACTCGCCCACAAAGAATGATCAAGTTTATTTTTTTTAAAACATTTTTATTTACAACTATTTAACTGTAACCATTGTGTAGCACTTTTTCCCCTGAATACGGTGAGGTCGAGACCCATATTGTACACTTATAGAGTTTCTTCTTCACTTATAAGTACAAATATCTTTTTAGGATTTAAGTTTCAAAATGCATTTTAACTGTTTGTTGTGCTAAACATTTCTATGCAGCAAACATATGCAGTCTAATTAACTTTTGCCATCACCTGCTAGTTTGGTAATACTTCAATGGCACTAAGACAAATAAACTAATTAAGAAAACATCAAATGTCACTCGAACACAGCTACCATCTCTTGGAGAACTTTTTCATGAAAGATGCCTTTCCAAAACACATACGATCTTTAAAGACAAACTGCACCCATTAAACCACGGTTACTTCAGATCTGAACGAAGTGGTCGTCTCCTTTCTATTAGGACTAAAACAGAAAGATTTAAAAACTCCTTCATCCCACTTTCGGTCAGAGTGCTACAAGATCATCTGTCGTCATCGAGAAGTATATAGCGGTCTTTTGTGTCAATGTTGTTCGTATTGGCATCTATATTGTTATTGTTACGGTAGTTACGCTGGTGTGGTCAATTGTTGTCAAAATGAATTTCCATTTGTTTGGATCAATAAAAATTATCTTATCTTATTTTGAGTATACTTAATAATTAATGTAATTTGCAAAAGCAATAAAACAAAATTTTTTCTTAAAGTTCATTATCAAGGATCGGTAATCATTTTTTTTTTTAGTTTGAGACTCTTCCACAGGAAGCATTAAAGGGGAAGCTAGCGCCATGAACTGACAGTCGGAGTTATGTCTCTTGATCCCATCTGACTTTTATGGGTGAAATGTATGAATAAAACAGCATTGGTGATTTCTCTCCCTTGGTAAGCATTGCGTCTTTGTGAAGAAGATTGTCTTCCTTGAACACAAAAGCTGAAAGAGAAGCCGTAAACCAACTTTATGTCTGTCCATATTCTGGTGACATTGTCACAATGAACTTGTGACTGGACAACTCCTCTGTATTCGCCAAATAGTGAACAATCTGTTGTTCTGATATTCATGTGGAAGTCTGTTAGATCTATAATCTAGCACGGTTCTCCTAACAATGGAATTGAGATGCTACAGAAGGGTTATAGGTATCACTTACAAAGACCGCATTAGTACTAGGAGATTAGGAACAGGACCACAATGGCTATTGGGCCCCATGGTGACCTGCTGACCTGCAGTAAAAAAAAAATAAGCAAACTAAAACTCTAAGGCCATATCACAAAGTCTCAGGGCTCGCAGAGACCTTCCTTCAGGGAACAGTACCAGGAAAAAAAAAAGAGGCAGACAACATTAAAAAGTCGTCAGGCCTGTTACTGGAAGACATTCTACTTAAGGCAAAAGACAAAGAGGAAAGGAGGAAGCGGTCGAAAGATGATGTGTGGTTCCCCAAAGTTCAACAGACTAAGGGATAGGTGAAGGTGATTAAATTCGCTAAAATTATGACTTATTTTTAGCTACACATATTTCTGTTGTAAGCTTCCACGCGCTCGGGCTTCATGCAGAGCGGTCCAAGATGGCGTCGGTGTGTCTCATCTCCCCTTCTCCGTAGAGTTCCATGCATGAACCAGCTTCATCTCTCTGAAAGCCTAGCGCGCTATCCGTGAAGTTTTAGCATCCATATACACGAGCATGACCTTCTCTACGTCCTCTTGGCAGTGTCGATATCTGGGATCAAAGTTTTTATTCACTTTTGCTAAGTGAGCCCCGATTGGACAGTGTCCATTTCTAAATCGAGCTAGTGTTACATGTTCTTTTCTATCTAGCCGCCCTCGACTCTCAGACATTCTTGGTAGCTTGATGTTCTTCTACACTTCTCACCCCTTCCTACAGTGGATGTAGAACCAATATCTACTAGAGCAGGGGTTCTCAACGTGTGGGTCACGACCCCCTTGGGGGTCGATTGACGATTTGCCAGGGGTCGCCAAAGACCATCTAAAATATGAATTGTTTTTGTCCATTCTTGCTGTGTGTGTGGGAAGAGGGGGGGGGGGGTCGCGGCCGAGTGGAGGATTCTAAAAAAGGGGTCGCCTAGCTTAAAAGGTTGAGAACCGCTGTACTAGAGGATTGTCGGATAAACACAAAGTCAAGATTTTTTCTTCTAAATGTAGTTAAATCTGTGATAAATATTTATTTCATAAAAATTGCCCAAAATATACATTTGGCTTAATTCACTGACTCCAACATTTGCCTTCAGGAGGCCATAAAAATTTTACAAAAAACTTGCATCACGGACCCACCCGATACTTTTTTTTTTCATTTTTGTTTCCCCTTCAATATACCAATTTATTGCACTGTGTACCGGATATCATTCAAATTGTTAATTTAACTCTTTCTCTCCGTAATTATTTACCACATTCTGGTGGAATCGACGCTGGTATCGTCAGTTCGGAGAGAAAGAGTTAAACTTTAGATCATTAGATATATTTCATTATTTATACTAAATAGTCTTTGAGATATATGTGGTCATTTAGTCTAAACGATTTATAAAACTGTTTGTCATTTCTATTCTTCGCTTGGGTGCGTCATGGCTGAGCGGCAGAGCGCTTGGCTTCTGAATCAACTGAGCCACGGATTCGAACCTCGGTGAAGATCGGAAATCGTAATGACGGGATTTTTTTCAAAACAATCTTGGAACACTGATGGTTACCCGACTTTATTTTGGGAAAAGTAAAGGCAGTTTGTCGTTGTGCTGGCCACATGACACCCTCGTCAGCATTGGCCATAGAAACAGATCACCTTAGAATCATCTGCTCTATAGATCGCAATGTCTGAAAGGGGTACTTTACTTTTTTTTGTACTACGCTTTGGTCATTTTGGACTCAGTGGTCAGTTATATGTGTAGATTACTGGACATTCTAAATATCATTGTCCTAGTTAGTTAGATATTATTGACAATTCAATAGCCTCGTAAATCTCCAGTGCCATTAACGTATACCCGTACAGTAGGCCACCCCTCGTACTGTAATAGTCAAAGAAATTGTTTTTCTCTCATTTCAATTTCAATTAACTTTCCCCTTTATTTTTGTTTCTTACCAACAAGTCACACCTCCGACGCCCCTGTCCCCAGAACTCTTTCACAAGTAGTATATCGACTTCCCAAGAAAGTTTTTTTGTTTTTGTTTTTTTTTTTATTAATGCCCTTGCCTCACGAAGATGTGCCGTAAATTTGAGTGTCGTAACCGAACCTGGTAACTCGGGGAGACTCAATCAGTGACTTCTGATGTATTGAACTGCTGGTGTGTGTGTGTGTGAGTGGTGTGGAGGAAGTAACAAAAGTGAGTAAATTGAAATGATTTTTTTTTTCCTTCCATTTTTGAGAGGAGGTAATTAGTGGGGCTGGCGGTATTGATTAAAGAGTGTGACAGAGAGAGAGAGAGAGAGAGAGAGAGAGCGAGAAAGAGAGCGTGCATGGATGAGCAATACTGTCGAGAAACAATAGTGGGATAGAGAGATGGGTGCAGAAGAGGTACAGAGATAGAAAGAGAGCGAGAGAGAAAAGACAAAGGATCGAAAAGGATAAAAGGAAAATAGACGGAGAGAAAGGGGGAAAATGGAGAGATAGGAAATTCAGGTGAGTGAGAGAAAGTGGGAGAGAGAGAGAATATATATATATATATATATATATATATATATATATATAGAGAGAGAGAGAGAGAGAGAGAGAGATAGAGAGAGAGAGAGGGGGGGAGGGAAAGAGAGAAATAGGGAGATGAGATTTAGAGAGAAAATGTCAGAAAGAGAGAGAAGAAAGAGAGAGAGAGAGGAAGAAAGGAGAACGATTGAGGAGGGAGATAAAGAAGGAGAAGAGGTAGAAAAAAGGGAATGGGAGAGAGGGAGAAAGAGAGAGGAGATGACGGAAACTGAAAGGAAGTGTTCATGATTTTGTTCACTTTTTATTTGTTCAGAATAGATGAACGTCAGATTTTTGCAGTTTTAAAAACTCGAACTTTCGAAACCAAACCTTTAGACGTGACGAAAAAAAAAAAAAAAAATTAGAAAATCAGAAAGAACAGACAGAGTGGTCAACAAGGAGGAACACACAGCAGAAGTTGGTGCTGGAGGAAATAGAAATGAAACTTAAGAACAAACAGAAAACTTCAATCCTCAAATGTCTCAATCTTCTGTCCATTGTCAATAGCGGAGTGAAACTTCTTATTTAGGCTTTACACTTTACACGTACGATGAACATTTACAGAGCGAATCGACCAATGGGGTTCTACCTCTATGTGTCTAGACTTTTGTCTCAGCTAACATAAGTTTATGTTTTTAAAAAAAGGTCAACAGAACTACATTATTTACGTAAAATATCATTATTTTTAAAATTGTTTTGAGGTCTGTGTGTTTTTGATACGTCGAGTGGTGAGCTTGGATTCAAACACACACCCCACAAGATAAAATTGATCTGGCAGAAAATAAACACACTTTGTTAACCGAATAGGAAACTGATGCTGTCCTGTAGTCGCATAACTTGATGTGGCTTCTGCCATACTAGGCAATCAACTAGATGTAGCTTCTACAATTTTAAGCAGTAAACAGGATGTAGCTTCTAAGCAATAAACTAGATGTAGCTTCTAAGCAATAAACTAGATGTAGCTTTTACCGTATTAAATAATCAACTAGATCCTAGCTTCTGTCATCCTAAACCATCAACTAGATGTAGCTTCTGTCATCCTAAACCATCAACCTGATGTAGCTTCTGTCATCCTAAACCATCAACCTGATGTAGCTTCTGTCATCCTAAACCATCAACTAGATGTAGCTTCTGTCATCCTAAACCATCAACCTGATGTAGCTTCTGCCATCCTAAACCATCAACCTGATGTAGCTTCTGTCATCCTAAACCATCAACCTGATGTAGCTTCTGTCATCCTAAACCATCAACCTGATGTAGCTTCTGTCATCCTAAACCATCAACCTGATGTAGCTTCTGTCATCCTAAACCATCAACTAGATGTAGCTTCTGTCATCCTAAACCATCAACTAGATGTAGCTTCTGTCATCCTAAACCATCAACCTGATGTAGCTTCTGTCATCCTAAACCATCAACCTGATGTAGCTTCTGTCATCCTAAACCATCAACCTGATGTAGCTTCTGTCATCCTAAACCATCAACCTGATGTAGCTTCTGTCATCCTAAACCATCAATTAGATGTAGCTTCTGTCATCCTAAACCATCAACTAGATGTAGCTTCTGTCATCCTAAGCCATCAACTAGATGTAGCTTATGCCATCCTAAACTATCAACTAGATCCTAGCTTCTGTCATCCTAAACCATCAACTAGATGTAGCTTCTGTCATCCTAAACCATCAACTAGATGTAGCTTCTGTCATCCTAAGCCATCAACTAGATGTAGCTTATGCCATCCTAAACTATCAACTATATGTAGCTTCTGTCATCCTAAACCATCAACTATATGTAGCTTTTGTCATCCTAAACCATCAACTAGATGTAGCTTCTGCCATCCTAAACCATCAACTATATGTAGCTTTTGTCATCCTAAACCATCAACTAGATGTAGCTTCTGCCATCCTAAGCCAACAACTTGATGTAGCTTCTGCCATCCTAAACCATCAACCTGATGTAGCTTCTGCCATCCATAACCATCAAATAGATCCTAGCTTTTGCCATCCTAAACAATCAACTAGATGTAGCTTCTGCCATCCTAATCAATCAACTAGATGTAGCTTCTGCCATCCTAAACCATCAACTTGATGTAGCTGCTGCCATCCTAAACCATCAACTTGATGTAGCTTCTGTCATCCTAAACCATCAACCTGATGTAGCTTCTGCCATCCATAACCATCAAATAGATCCTAGCTTTTGCCATCCTAAACAATCAACTAGATGTAGCTTCTGCCATCCTAAACAATCAACTAGATGTAGCTTCTGCCATCCTAAACCATCAACTTGATGTAGCTTCTGTCATCCTAAACCAACAACTAGATCCTAGCTTCTGCCATACTAAACCATCAACTTGATGTAGCTGCTGCCATCCTAAACCATCAACTAGATGTAGCTTCTGCAATCCTAAACCATCAACTAGATGTAGCTTCTGTCATCCTAAACCATCAACTAGATCCTAGCTTCTGCCATCCTAAACCATCAACTAGATGTAGCTTATGCCATCCTAAACCATCAACTAGATCCTAGCTTCTGCCATCCTAAACCATCAACTAGATGTAGCTTCTGTCATCCTAAACCATCAACTAGATCCTAGCTTCTGCCATCCATAACCATCAACTAGATTCTAGCTTCTGCCATCCTAAACCATCAACTAGATGTAGCTTCTGCCATCCTAAACCATCAACTAGATCCTAGCTTCTGCCATCCATAACCATCAACTAGATCCTAGCTTCTGCCATCCTAAACCATCAACTAGATGTAGCTTCTGCCATCCTAAACCATCAACTAGATCCTAGCTTCTGCCATCCTAAACCATCAACTTGATGTAGCTTCTGCCATCCTAAACCATCAACTAGATGTAGCTTCTGCCATCCTAAACCATCAACTAGATCCTAGCTTCTGCCATCCTAAACCATCAACTAGATGTAGCTTCTGCCATCCTAAACCATCAACTAGATCCTAGCTTCTGCCATCCTAAACCATCAACTAGATGTAGCTTCTGCCATCCTAAACCATCAACTAGATGTAGCTTCTGCCATCCTAAACCATCAACTAGATGTAGCTTCTGCCATCCTAAACCATCAACTAGATGTAGCTTCTGCCATCCTAAACCATCAACTAGATGTAGCTTCTGCCATCCTAAACCATCAACTAGATGTAGCTTCTGCCATCCTAAACCATCAACTTGATGTAGCTTCTGCCATCCTAAACCATCAACTAGATGTAGCTTCTGCCATCCTAAACCATCAACTTGATGTAGCTTCTGCCATCCTAAACCATCAACTAGATGTAGCTTCTGCCATCCTAAACCATCAACTAGATGTAGCTTCTGCCATCCTAAACCATCAACTAGATGTAGCTTCTGCCATCCTAAACCATCAACTAGATCCTAGCTTCTGCCATCCTAAACCATCAACTAGATGTAGCTTCTGCCATCCTAAACCATCAACTAGATGTAGCTTCTGCCATCCTAAACCATCAACTAGATGTAGCTTCTGCCATCCTAAACCATCAACTAGATGTAGCTTCTGCCATCCTAAACCATCAACTAGATGTAGCTTCTGCCATCCTAAACCATCAACTAGATGTAGCTTCTGCCATCCTAAACCATCAACTAGATGTAGCTTCTGCCATCCTAAACCATCAACTAGATCCTAGCTTCTGCCATCCTAAACCATCAACTAGATGTAGCTTCTGCCATCCTAAACCATCAACTAGATCCTAGCTTCTGCCATCCTAAACCATCAACTAGATCCTAGCTTCTGCCATCCTAAACCATCAAATTGATGTAGCTGCTGCCATCCTAAACCATCAACTTGATGTAGCTGCTGCCATCCTAAACCATCAACTAGATGTAGCTTCTGCCATCCTAAACCATCAACTAGATGTAGCTTCTGCCATCCTAAACCATCAACTAGATGTAGCTTCTGCCATCCTAAACCATCAACTTGATGTAGCTTCTGCCATCCTAAACCATCAACTAGATCCTAGCTTCTGCCATCCTAAACCATCAACTAGATCCTAGCTTCTGCCATCCTAAACCATCAACTAGATCCTAGCTTCTGCCATCCTAAACCATCAACTTGATGTAGCTGCTGCCATCCTAAACCATCAACTAGATGTAGCTTCTGCCATCCTAAACCATCAACTAGATGTAGCTTCTGCCATCCTAAACCATCAACTAGATGTAGCTTCTGCCATCCTAAACCATCAACTAGATGTAGCTTCTGCCATCTTAAACCATCAACTTGATGTAGCTTCTGCCATCCTAAACCATCAACTAGATGTAGCTTCTGCCATCCTAAACCATCAACTTGGTGTAGCTTCTGTCATCCTAAACCATCAACCTGATGTAGCTTCTGTCATCCTAAACCATCAACTTGATGTAGCTGCTGTCATCCTAAACCATCAACTAGATCCTAGCTTCTGCCATCCTAAACCATCAACTAGATCCTAGCTTCTGCCATCCTAAACCATCAACTAGATGTAGCTTCTGTCATCCTAAACCATCAACTAGATGTAGCTTCTGTCATCCTAAACCATCAACTAGATGTAGCTGCTGCCATCCTAAACCAACAACTTGATGTAGCTTCTGTCATCCTAAACCATCAACTTGATGTAGCTGCTGCCATCCTAAACCATCAACTAGATCCTAGCTTCTGCCATCCTAAACCATCAACTAGATGTAGCTTCTGCCATCCTAAACCATCAACTTGATGTAGCTTCTGTCATCCTAAACCAACAACTAGATGTAGCTTCTGTCATCCTAAACCATCAACTAGATGTAGCTTCTGTCATCCTAAGCCATCAACTAGATGTAGCTTATGCCATCCTAAACTATCAACTAGATCCTAGCTTCTGTCATCCTAAACCATCAACTAGATGTAGCTTCTGTCATCCTAAACCATCAACTAGATGTAGCTTCTGTCATCCTAAACCATCAACTAGATGTAGCTTCTGTCATCCTAAACCATCAACTAGATGTAGCTTATGCCATCCTAAAC
The DNA here is from genome assembly GCF_947242115.1 of Biomphalaria glabrata. Taxonomy (NCBI): domain Eukaryota; kingdom Metazoa; phylum Mollusca; class Gastropoda; family Planorbidae; genus Biomphalaria; species Biomphalaria glabrata. The sequence continues at coordinate 40,230,008 of NC_074718.1, read as the reverse complement.
TATCAACTAGATCCTAGCTTCTGTCATCCTAAACCATCAACTAGATGTAGCTTCTGTCATCCTAAACCATCAACTAGATGTAGCTTCTGCCATCCTAAACTATCAACTAGATCCTAGCTTCTGTCATCCTAAACCATCAACTAGATGTAGCTTATGCCATCCTAAACCATCAACTAGATGTAGCTTCTGCCATCCTAAACCATCAACTAGATCCTAGCTTCTGCCATCCTAAACCATCAACTAGATGTAGCTTCTGCCATCCTAAACCATCAACTAGATGTAGCTTCTGTCATCCTAAACCATCAACTAGATGTAGCTTCTGCCATCCTAAACCATCAACTAGATGTAGCTTCTGCCATCCTAAACCATCAACTAGATGTAGCTTCTGTCATCCTAAACTATCAACTAGATGTAGCTTCTGTCATCCTAAACCATCAACTAGATGTAGCTTCTGTCATCCTAAACCATCAACTAGATGTAGCTTCTGTCATCCTAAACCATCAACTAGATGTAGCTTCTGCCATCCTAAACTATCAACTAGATCCTAGCTTCTGTCATCCTAAACCATCAACTAGATGTAGCTTCTGTCATCCTAAACCATCAACTAGATGTAGCTTCTGTCATCCTAAACCATCAACTAGATCCTAGCTTCTGCCATCCTAAACCATCAACTTGGTGTAGCTTCTGCCATCCTAAACTATCAACTTGATGTAGCTTCTGCCATCCTAAACCATCAACTAGATGTGACTTCTGCCATCCTAAACCATCAACTAGATGTGACTTCTGCCATCCTAAACCATCAACTTGATGTAGCTTCTGCCATCCTAAACCATCAACTAGATGTAGCTTCTGCCATCCTAAACCATCAACTAGATGTAGCTTCTGCCATCCTAAACCATCAACTTGATGTAGCTTCTGTCATCCTAAACCATCAACCTGATGTAGCTTCTGCCATCCTAAACCATCAACTTGATGTAGCTTCTGCCATCCTAAACCATCAACTAGATCCTAGCTTCTGCCATCCTAAACCATCAACTAGATCCTAGCTTCTGCCATCCTAAACCATCAACTTGATGTAGCTTCTGCCATCCTAAACCATCAACTAGATGTAGCTTCTGCCATCCTAAACCATCAACTAGATGTAGCTTCTGCCATCCTAAACCATCAACTAGATGTGACTTCTGCCATCCTAAACCATCAACTAGATGTGACTTCTGCCATCCTAAACCATCAACTTGATGTAGCTTCTGCCATCCTAAAGCATCAACTAGATGTAGCTGCTGCCATCCTAAACCATCAACTAGATCCTAGCTTCTGTCATCCTAAACCATCAACTAGATGTAGCTTCTGCCATCCTAAACCATCAACTAGATCCTAGCTTCTGTCATCCTAAACCATCAACTAGATGTAGCTTCTGCCATCCTAAACCATCAACTTGATGTAGCTTCTGCCATCCTAAACCATCAACTAGATGTAGCTTCTGCCATCCTAAACCATCAACTAGATGTGACTTCTGCCATCCTAAACCATCAACTAGATGTGACTTCTGCCATCCTAAACCATCAACTTGATGTAGCTTCTGCCATCCTAAACCATCAACTAGATGTAGCTGCTGCCATCCTAAACCATCAACTAGATCCTAGCTTCTGTCATCCTAAACCATCAACTTGATGTAGCTTCTGCCATCCTAAACCATCAACTAGATGTAGCTTCTGCCATCCTAAACCATCAACTAGATCCTAGCTTCTGTCATCCTAAACCATCAACTAGATGTAGCTTCTGCCATCCTAAACCATCAACTAGATCCTAGCTTCTGTCATCCTAAACCATCAACTAGATGTAGCTTCTGTCATCCTAAACCATCAACTAGATGTAGCTTCTGCCATCCTAAACCATCAACTAGATGTAGCTTCTGTCATCCTAAACCATCAACTAGATGTAGCTTCTGTCATCCTAAACCATCAACTAGATGTAGCTTCTGCCATCCTAAACCATCAACCTGATGTAGCTGCTGCCATCCTAAACCATCAACCTGATGTAGCTGCTGCCATCCTAAACCATCAACTTGATGTAGCTGCTGCCATCCTAAACCATCAACTAGATGTAGCTTCTGCCATCCTAAGCCATCAACCTGATGTAGCTGCTGCCATCCTAAACCATCAACTTGATGTAGCTGCTGCCATCCTAAACTATCAACCTGATGTAGCTGCTGCCATCCTAAACCATCAACCTGATGTAGCTTCTGCCATCCTAAACCATCAACTAGATGTAGCTGCTGCCATCCTAAACCATCAACTTGATGTAGCTGCTGCCATCCTAAACCATCAACTTGATGTAGCTGCTGCCATCCTAAACTATCAACCTGATGTAGCTGCTGCCATCCTAAACCATCAACTTGATGTAGCTGCTGCCATCCTAAACTATCAACCTGATGTAGCTGCTGCCATCCTAAACCATCAACTAGATGTAGCTTCTGCCATCCTAAACCATCAACTAGATGTAGCTTCTGCCATCCTAAACCATCAACCTGATGTAGCTGCTGCCATCCTAAACCATCAACTTGATGTAGCTGCTGCCATCCTAAACTATCAACCTGATGTAGCTGCTGCCATCCTAAACCATCAACTAGATCCTAGCTTCTGCCATCCTAAGCCATCAACTAGATGTAGCTTCTGCCATCCTAAACCATCAACTTGATGTAGCTTCTGCCATCCTAAACCATCAACTAGATGTAGCTTCTGCCATCCTAAACCATCAACTAGATGTAGCTTCTGCCATCCTAAACCATCAACTAGATCCTAGCTTCTGTCATCCTAAACCATCAACTTGATGTAGCTTCTGCCATCCTAAACCATCAACTAGATGTAGCTTCTGCCATCCTAAACCATCAACTAGATGTAGCTTCTGCCATCCTAAACCATCAACTAGATGTAGCTTCTGCCATCCTAAACCATCAACCTGATGTAGCTGCTGCCATCCTAAACCATCAACTTGATGTAGCTGCTGCCATCCTAAACCATCAACCTGATGTAGCTGCTGCCATCCTAAACCATCAATTAGATCCTAGCTTCTGCCATCCTAAACCATCAACCTGATGTAGCTTCTGCCATCCTAAACCATCAACTAGATCCTAGCTTCTGTCATCCTAAACCATCAACTAGATGTAGCTTCTGCCATCCTAAACCATCAACTAGATCCTAGCTTCTGCCATCCTAAACCATCAACCTGATGTAGCTGCTGCCATCCTAAACCATCAATTAGATCCTAGCTTCTGCCATCCTAAACCATCAACTAGATGTAGCTTCTGCCATCCTAAACCATCAACTAGATCCTAGCTTCTGCCATCCTAAACCATCAACCTGATGTAGCTTCTGCCATCCTAAACCATCAACTAGATCCTAGCTTCTGCCATCCTAAACCATCAACTAGATCCTAGCTTCTGCCATCCTAAACCATCAACTAGATGTAGCTTCTGCCATCCTAAACCATCAACTAGATCCTAGCTTCTGCCATCCTAAACCATCAACTAGATGTAGCTTCTGCCATCCTAAACCATCAACTAGATGTAGCTTCTGCCATCCTAAACCATCAACTAGATGTAGCTGCTGCCATCCTAAACCATCAACTTGATGTAGCTGCTGCCATCCTAAACCATCAACTAGATCCTAGCTTCTGCCATCCTAAACCATCAACTAGATGTAGCTTCTGCCATCCTAAACCATCAACTTGATGTAGCTTCTGCCATCCTAAACCATCAAATAGATCCTAGCTTTTGCCATCCTAAACCATCAACTAGATGTAGCTTCTGCCATCCTAAACCATCAACTAGATGTAGCTGCTGTCATCCTAAACCATCTAGATGTAGCTTCTGCCATCCTAAACCATCAACTAGTTGTAGCTTCTGCCATCCTAAACCATCAACTAGATGTAGCTTCTGCCATCCTAAACCATCAACTTGATGTAGCTTCTGCCATCCTAAACCATCAACTTGATGTAGCTTCTGCCATCCTAAACCATCAAATAGATCCTAGCTTTTGCCATCCTAAACCATCAACTTGATGTAGCTGCTGCCATCCTAAACCATCAACTAGATCCTAGCTTCTGTCATCCTAAACCATCAACTTGATGTAGCTTCTGCCATCCTAAACCAACAACTAGATGTAGCTGCTGCCATCCTAAACCATCAACTAGATCCTAGCTTCTGTCATCCTAAACCATCAACTAGATGTAGCTTCTGCCATCCTAAACCATCAACTTGATGTAGCTTCTGCCATCCTAAACCATCAAATAGATCCTAGCTTTTGCCATCCTAAACCATCAACTAGATGTAGCTTCTGCCATCCTTAACCATCTAGATGTAGCTTCTGCCATCCATAACCATCAAATAGATCCTAGCTTCTGCCATCCTAAACCATCAACTTGATGTAGCTTCTGCCATCCTTAACCATCAACTAGATGTAGCTTCTGCCATCCTAAACCATCAACTAGATGTAGCTTCTGTCATCCTAAACCATCAACTTGATCCTAGCTTTTGCCATCCTAAACCATCAACTAGATGTAGCTTCTGCCATCCTTAACCATCTAGATGTAGCTTCTGCCATCCATAACCATCAAATAGATCCTAGCTTCTGTCATCCTAAACCATCAACTAGATGTAGCTTCTGCCATCCTAAACCATCAACCTGATGTAGCTTCTGCCATCCTAAACCATCAACCTGATGTAGCTTCTGTCATCCTAAACCATCAACTAGATGTGACTTCTGTCATCCTAAACTATCAACTAGATCCTAGCTTCTGCCATCCTAAACCATCAACTTGATGTAGCTTCTGCCATCCTAAACTATCAACTAGATGTAGCTTCTGTCATCCTAAACCATCAACTAGATGTGACTTCTGTCATCCTAAACTATCAACTAGATCCTAGCTTCTGCCATCCTAAACCATCAACTAGATGTAGCTTCTGTCATCCTAAACTATCAACTTGATGTAGCTTCTGTCATCCTAAACCATCAACTAGATGTAGCTGCTGCCATCCTAAACCATCAACTAGATGTAGCTTCTGTCATCCTAAACTATCAACTTGATGTAGCTTCTGCCATCCTAAACTATCAACTAGATGTAGCTGCTGCCATCCTAAACCATCAACTTGATGTAGCTTCTGTCATCCTAAACCATCAACTAGATGTAGCTGCTGCCATCCTAAACCATCAACTAGATGTAGCTTCTGTCATCCTAAACTATCAACTTGATGTAGCTTCTGTCATCCTAAACTATCAACTAGATGTAGCTTCTGTCATCCTAAACTATCAACTAGATGTAGCTGCTGCCATCCTAAACCATCAACTTGATGTAGCTTCTGCCATCCTAAACCATCAACTTGATGTAGCTTCTGCCATCCTAAACTATCAACTTGATGTAGCTTCTGCCATCCTAAACCATCAACTTGATGTAGCTTCTGTCATCCTAAACTATCAACTTGATGTAGCTTCTGTCATCCTAAACCATCAACTAGATGTAGCTTCTGTCATCCTAAACTATCAACTAGATCCTAGCTTCTGTCATCCTAAACCATCAACTAGATCCTAGCTTCTGCCATCCTAAACCATCAACTAGATCCTAGCTTCTGTCATCCTAAACTATCAACTAGATCCTAGCTTCTGTCATCCTAAACTATCAACTTGATGTAGCTTCTGTCATCCTAAACTATCAACTTGATGTAGCTTCTGCCATCCTAAACCATCAACTAGATGTAGCTGCTGCCATCCTAAACCATCAACTAGATGTAGCTTCTGTCATCCTAAACTATCAACTAGATGTAGCTTCTGCCATCCTAAACTATCAACTTGATGTAGCTGCTGCCATCCTAAACCATCAACTAGATCCTAGCTTCTGTCATCCTAAACTATCAACTTGATGTAGCTGCTGCCATCCTAAACCATCAACTAGATGTAGCTGCTGCCATCCTAAACCATCAACTAGATGTAGCTTCTGTCATCCTTAACCATCTAGATGTAGCTTCTGCCATCCTAAACCATCAACTAGATGTAGCTTCTGTCATCCTAAACTATCAACTTGATGTAGCTTCTGTCATCCTAAACTATCAACTAGATGTAGCTTCTGCCATCCTAAACTATCAACTTGATGTAGCTGCTGCCATCCTAAACCATCAACTAGATCCTAGCTTCTGTCATCCTAAACTATCAACTTGATGTAGCTGCTGCCATCCTAAACCATCAACTTGATGTAGCTTCTGCCATCCTAAACTATCAACTTGATGTAGCTTCTGCCATCCTAAACCATCAACTAGATCCTAGCTTCTGTCATCCTAAACTATCAACTTGATGTAGCTGCTGCCATCCTAAACCATCAACTAGATCCTAGCTGCTGCCATCCTAAACCATCAACTAGATGTAGCTTCTGTCATCCTAAACTATCAACTTGATGTAGCTGCTGCCATCCTAAACCATCAACTAGATCCTAGCTTCTGTCATCCTAAACTATCAACTAGATGTAGCTTCTGCCATCCTAAACCATCAACTTGATGTAGCTTCTGCCATCCTAAACTATCAACTTGATGTAGCTTCTGCCATCCTAAACCATCAACTTGATGTAGCTTCTGCCATCCTAAACCATCAACTTGATGTAGCTTCTGCCATCCTAAACTATCAACTTGATGTAGCTGCTGCCATCCTAAACCATCAACTAGATGTAGCTTCTGTCATCCTAAACCAACAACTAGATCCTAGCTTCTGCCATCCTAAACCATCAACTAGATGTAGCTTCTAAACAATCCACTAGAGGTAGCTTCTACATACTAATCAGTGAATTAGGTGTGACTACTCCAGTAATAATAATAATAATAATAATAATAATACCTGCCCAGGAATGACGGAGGCCGTGGATTGCAGAACATCTTCAAACTGGACAGAGTAACTAGGACAAAAATTTACGTGAAACATATCCTAAAACTCAATATAGTTGACATATGCCGAAAATTTGGAAATGTTATTGAGTTAATTGAACACATAATGGCAGGATGTTCAGCCCTATCAGAATCTGCCTACCTAGGTCGCCATAACCAAGTTGCAAAGCTAGTACACCAGCACTTGGCTTTGACACACAATTTGATCGGTAAGGATACTCCTCCTTATTACAAATACTCACCACAAGAGGTTCTCGAGTCTACGGATCATCTACTGTACTGGGATAGGCCTATTTTGACTGACAAAACGGTAGATTTTAATCGCCCTGATTTGCTGCTCATCGATAAAAAAGAAAAGGCCGCTACCATTATTGACATCGCCGTACCACTATCTCATAATTTAAAAAAAACTGAGCTGGAAAAACAACGAAAATATGGGAACCTTGGCTTGGAGATTAAGCGTCTATGGAAATTATCTAAAACAACAATATACCCCATTGTCATATCAACCGAGGGGATAATAACAATAGACATCACAAATACCTTCAAGGCCCTTGGCATTACTAGGAACATTCTCGTTGCCTGTCAGAAGGCGATTCTTCTGCAGACCTGCCACATCACCAGAAAAATCCTCGGTGGAAACTGATAAAGGGACTACGATGAATTTTGTTTCCCTTTAAAGAAACTCGACCCTGGCTTCGCCAGAGAATGAATACTCGTTCTTTTCTAACATAATAATAATAATAATAATAATCTTTATCATCCATAAGGAAAGTTGTTTCTCAATCTGTGCATTACACCAAACAAAAACATCATATCTATAGACAACCAAAATATTCATTTACACGGGACTCACTCATAATCTACATATGAAAAGTTTATATCAGATAGTTGAATTGTATTAATGCTTTGTAGACTAGAGCTGATTTATATCTAAGGGCAACCATTATTTATAGCTTTAGGTTTTGCTGCATCTCCACCATACTATACACCATGCGTCACTTTCGTAAACAACTAAAACACTGCATAACACTATTTCTTTAAATTTAAATCCTAATAAACAAATGTCTAACACAGTCATGTCATCATCATTTGGCCCTGATAAAGATTTACGGTCAATGATACAAACATGTGCACTTTTAACAGAGTACAAATTCGGATGTTGGGTAATTGTCAAAATGACCTTTGATTGTTTAAAACTTTTGACTAAGATTTTTTTCGAATATTAGCTTACAAATACACCGCAGAAAGACGAGACATGATTATAAACGAATTGTGCAAGATCAGAGCAAGTCTTGACCACTACAATATCTTCCCCCCATTTACGTCATCGATTCGGCACGACGTCTTTGACACTCATTAAAAATGATTTGTGAATGTGTTTAAAGATTCGTCTGCTGGAAACGTGTCCGAGTGACCTCCCCTGGCTAACGTCTGGAAAAAATATCTTGGCGGTGAATAAAGAGTGTTTATTAATAGACAGACTTGGTCCACGGGTCCCGTGACCTCATTAGTGCCATTGATATGCGTAGAAATCTCAGATAATCAAAAATCTGTATTTCTTTCTCTCTTTCTTTCAAAGCTCCAAATTTTGAGTCGTACACTCAAAACTCTGAGCAAATTAAGAAAAACTAAATAGGAGTGGAGAAGAGACGAGGCTATGAGATGCTGGACCCGCGCTCCATTTAAGATTTCATTTTTTTTTTCAATCAAATTTTCTCCATCTTTTGTCTGGTAACCCGTATCAAACAAGAGGTCAAAACTTCCTTCCGGTCTCAAGGGAGATTACCCAAATCAGACCCTTTCATAAAAATGAACCGTACGGCCCGTCAAATTTTGTAAACAGATTTTTTTTTTTTGTGAAGCGAGGTCTAGTAATTATTGATTCGGTCATTTCAAATACGAAGAGGAAAAAAAAAGAATTGAAGATTTTAATTAAATGTTAATTATAATTATAATCAAATTATTTCATTAGTTATTGAAGTTTTGTTAAAAGTAGCCACACTGTAATGCTAAAATGTAGGCCAATTACAGACTAAACATAGCTCCTCAGTGGAATATAATTGTCGTTTTTTTCTTTCGATGTGTCTATATATATATATGTATATATGGAAAATAAGACAAAAACATAAGGCTGAGCGGTATAGCGCTTGGCTTCTTGGGTCCCGGGTTCTAATCCTGGTGGTCTGGCATTTTTAATTTCGGGATCTTTAGGGCACTCAGCTCTAATGGGTACCCAAAATTGCTGTGCTGGCTACATGACAGTCTCGTTAACCGTTGGCCAGAGAAACAGAAGATTTTGACAAAGCTTATACCAACTCACTCTGTCTGTCTTTCTGTCTGTGTGGCAGAAATTTCTCCCACTTCCCATTCTCGGATCAAGTTGAAACTTCGCACAATTGTTCAAAGTTCCCAACAAAACATGTGTCCATCAAAAGATTAACCAATTAGTTAATTAAATACTGGCAATTAATACATTTTTGGTTGAAATTGAAAAGAGAAATAAATCTTGCAGTAACGTTTGTAATCTATAAGATAAGATTGTCTCACCTATCTTGAAGAAACGGATGTAAATGTGGAGTTCTTTGCCTTTTTTTTAATAAAGTTTTTTTTTTAATTTTGCTTGCTTTACAATTCTTGAATTTATAAGACAATATTTATATTCATTTTATGCAAACAGGGCTGGCCTTAGGCATAGGCGAACTAGGCCTTCGATCGGAGGGGGCCTCGTTTTGACTGAAAACAATATTTGTAGAGAAGAAACAGCGAAACTTGTCCTTCTGTAATTGTTGGAGGACACTGGGGTTCTAATAAATTGTGTCATTTCTTTTTCGCTGTTCACTTTTTATTATTTTTTTTAATTTTATTTAGGACCACCAAATTCACTTCGCCTAGGGCCTCCAATGATCTAAAGCCGGCCCTGATACTATCAATCAAGACATATTTCTTTGCAGTTATTAATCGGACTACTAATACAATTTATATATATATATATAGTGTAGTAGCATACATTGATCTAGTCCTAGTTGGCATTCGCTGGTTTACGTCTAAATCCAAGACAGTGATGTCCAGACAAAAATTCCCTAGTTTACCCCCAAGCTCAAAACAATGATGTCCAGACGACATTCGACTAGCTAACTGAAGTGGAAAAAAGTCATGCATAACCAATTAGCATGCCCTGTCCGAAGCCGTCTTCGTTGATACCAACGTGCCCCTAACGCCGGACTCATGGCGTAGGGAACTTTGATTAAGACATGCCTTACGCCCCGGACACATTTCAGCATACTGCCCTATTGTGGCGGGAGAGGAAGGGGCGCAAGGAGTGTGGGTACGCCATGTGTGTGCGTGTGCATAATTGTGATTAGGGGAAGGGTGTGTGCTTCTTAAGAGTTGCATCCCTTTGTTTATGGCTGAAGGCGATTGATTCCCTTGTTCGCAGGGTCCAGTGGCTGCATGATGAATGGGCCCTAAATCTATTTCCTGTCACCCACACATCTGGGGCATGATGGGAATGAGACCTTTTTGTCACGTTCTGACCTCCAAAACATTTCAACACGTCTACTTCAAAAAAAGTTTTGTTTTATCTGTCAGAGCGCAAGACTACTATACCAAAGGTACGGCTCAAAACTCATGTCTGACATTAATAGTGAGAAGGTTATTACATTGTGCACATACTCTTCTTCTCCGCTGCATTCAACTTACCCTGTCACTACGTCACAACCAATTGTACTCGACCAAATTTTATGGCGTTTATGTGCATGATTCTGATGTAACAATTAAAAAAGGTGGATGGATGGTTTAGTTGTGTAGGCTGAGTACATTCTGATGAAATCACTATACAGCTACTGGCACCCATGAAGCTCCCGGGGAAGAACTGACTGGAACTTCTCTTTCAGGTCATACTTTTCTTGGAGATATGTCCTATGAAGCTAAATCAGCTTCTGCACTAAATGGTGAGCTGAAGATATTGAAATCTGGCGTCTAATTTGCTTTCCAATTCCAAAAGCATGAAATACTTATGATTAAGAACAAAAAGTCTGGCTTCCACCCTTCATTAGAAATATTAGCAGCAAGGTCACAGTCCAATCTCCTTCAAGGAACATAACGTCTTCCTTGAGAGCCCATTTTCTTCTCAATACTTTGCCCATGCTATGCCAGCAGATACTAATGCAGTACCGAACTGGAATGTCTTGTTGCCAAATGTTCTTCTCAATACTTTGCCCATGCTAAGCCAGCAGATAGTAATGCAGTACCAAACTGGAATGTCTTGTTCCCAAATATTCTTCTCAATACTTTGCCCATGCTAAGCCAGCAGATAGTAATGCAGTACCGAACTGGAATGTCTTGTTCCCAAATGTTCTTCTCAATACTTTGCCCATTCTAAGCCAGCAGATAGTAATGCAGTACCGAACTGGAATGTCTTGTTCCCAAATGTTCTTCTCAATACTTTGCCCATTCTAAGCCAGCAGATGGTAATGCAGTACCAAACTGGATTGTCTTGTTCCCAAATGTTCTTCTCAATACTTTGCCCATTCTAAGCCAGCAGATAGTAATGCAGTACCAAACTGGAATGTCTTGTTCTCAAATGTTCTTCTCAATACTTTTCCCATGCTAAGCCAGCAGATAGTAATGCAGTACCGAACTGGAATGTCTTGTT